>NW_005871133.1:4050729-4074554 GCF_000147115.1 Myotis lucifugus
CAGTATGTCTGAGCACCCATCTTGTACAAGAATGGCTATGGTAGAAAGTGAAGCAGATTCATGTGATAAAGTCACCCACTGGACTTGAACCATCCAGGCTGGAGACTCAGGCTGGAGAAGATGGCTTGATTCTCTACAGGCTGAGCGGGTCTGGGAGGTCTCTGGCTGGAGGAGCCATGTCTTCCTGGCTGCCCGCAGCCCACCACCTGAGCTACGGGAGAGAATCTGGTGGGGCTGATGGTTCCTATGGCATCTGAGCCGTGCTCTCTGGGGTGGGGGTGTCTGCCCGTGGCCCAGGTTCTCAGAGCCGGACCCCAGCCACACCCTGGAGGAGCGAGTGGTGCACTGGTACTTCAGCCAGCTGGACAGCAACAGCAGCAACGACATCAACAAGCGGGAGATGAAGCCCTTCAAGCGCTATGTGAAGAAGAAAGCCAAGCCCAAGAAATGCGCCCGGCGCTTCACCGACTACTGTGACCTGAACAAGGACAAGGTCATCTCGCTGCCTGAGCTGAAGGGCTGCCTGGGTGTGAGCAAAGAAGGTGAGTGCTCCCCCTGGGCTCTTGGTCTTCCAATACGTGGCTCACCAGGCTCAGGGACCAAGGGCTCTCCAATCAGTGGACTCCCAGCTACTCATTTATTCAGCTGTGTCCTGGGAGGATGCTATGCTTCATGGTAGATGCCTGCACACTGGAGGAAGTGATGAACAAGGTCCCCATCCTTCCTCAGATATGCAAATGTTTACAGATGTTGTGACAAGTGCTGTGAGAGTGTGTTAGGATAGGCCAGGTGCAGACCCACACATGCAATGGCTCAGCACAGTGGAAATTTGTGTCTCTTCCACGTAATAGTTCAGCATGATTCCAAGTCTGTGTGTGTGTGTGTGTGTGTGTGTGTGTGTGTGTGTGGTGAGTAGGGGAAGGAAGGAGCAGGGATTGCTCCTTACTCTGAAATCCCGGCTAAGAGTGACTGTGCCATCTTTATCAGGTGGCTTCCAAGGTCGCCATGGGGTCATCTGCATCCCCAGTCAGGGGTAAAGCATGGAGCAGTGCACGTGGGGAGTTTTATGGGCCAGCCTGGAAGTGACACACGTCACCTCCCGTATTTCACTGGCCAGAACTCAGTCACTGGACCACACCCAACAGTAAAGAAGGCTGGGAGCCCAGGAGGAGGAGGAGAGGATGGAGTCTGGCCAACATCTAATTTTCCCTGTCACAGGCAGACAAGTACAGAATATCGTAGGGACATAGGTAGGGGCACCTCCATCAGCGTGGGGCCAGACGGCCTTGGAAAACTTTTTGAAGGAACTGATGTCGAAACCAGGGATCCGCAAACCCTGGATGTAAGCCCAGTCTAGTCTGTGGCCTGTTTTCATATAGTCTGTGAGCAAGAATGATTTTTGTATTTTTAAAGGGATGTATTTAACACTTGGAGTGCGGGAAACGAGTTAAGTCGGCTCGCGTGAATTGCGCGTACTCCGCGGGAGCCGTCTTTAACTCGGTTCATATAGATTTGCGGTGGAGTGCGGGAAACGTGTAAACTCGGGCCGATTGTAACTGCGTATTACCAAATATTTGTTTGTAATCCACCCTTTTGGTGGATGGAACAAAACCAAAAGACAGAGCCATCTTATATTTTGGCGGGAAATTCACCCGCACTCCAAGTGTTTTAAAAAAAAAAAGATGAAGGAATGACAGAGACAGTACATGCCCCACAAAGCCTAAATTACTTGCTATGGAGTCCTTCACAGGTAAGTTTGCCAACCCTGGTCTAAACCAGTGCCTGAGGAATGAGTAGGAGCTGGCGAAGCAGACAGGCCAGGTGAGGGGAAAGGAAGAGGGCAAGTGCAGTGGTGAGGACACCGAGGGGGAGAGGAACTCAGAGGTGTGAGTGTGGCTGCAGCGAATGTCTGAGGATGGCAGGAGAGGGGCGGGGCAGGAAGCACGGTGAGTTTCAACTTTATAAGGTTAGTGGAAAGCTGTTGAAGGGGCTCAGTGTGAGAAACTATAGATCAGTTTTGCTTTAAAAAATTATTCTGGCTGCAGCGTGGGACACAGAATGGAGATGAACAAGGTCCAGTACCCAACAGGAGGCTGTGGCATTGTCCAGGCAGGAGGTGGGGGAGGCCCAAGTTATGAGAAAGCCATTGGGGATGAAGAGAGTGGGTGGGTTTGAGAGAGGCAGGACGTGGTGGCTGAGTGGAGATGGGGATGATGGACAGCTGGACAGGGGTCCATTCACTGAGGTGGGCGGCATAGAAAGGAGAGCAGAGCGCGCATAGGGGCCGGGGAAGGCACCGAGCATGTTAGGGTGTCAAGTGGGATGCGCCCGAAGATGAGACGATCAGTAGAGCAGGTGAAGGGTCTGGGCTGATGGTACTGACTTGGGTGATGCTGACTTATTTGAAATGCAAGCTTTGGGAAAGGTGTCACCTAGGAGGAGACCCAAGGCCTTGTCCTTGTTCTAACCCTCAGTGGATGGTGGAAACGCGGGGACTGCATGGGCAGTGGCTGAGTCACCATAGGTATCCAGTCTCAGGACCTGCCCCCTACATCTCTGGGTTTTGGCCCCAGTTCTGGGGTGAGTGACCTCATCACTCTGGGCACTTCCATCCGGTGAGGATGCCACTTTGTGTCCCCAGAGTTCTGGGAGTCACCAGTGTCATGGTTCAAACCCTGCCTCTGCTGCAGACTAGCTCTTTCTGCCACACACACACTACTCAGCCCCTCCGGGCTCCAGTTTCTCCATCTGTAAAATGGGAATAACTATAGCATCTACCTCGTAGGGCTGTTGGGCCGATTCAGTGAGACAGTGAGTGAGAGCATTTATCACAATGCCCGAGACATTGAGAAAGCTCAATAGAATGTCAGTATTACTGTTCTTCTTCATGAGATTCCTGCCTCTGTCAGTAGCACTTATCACACTGTATTGCACTTTACTGTTCTGTTTCCCCTGAAAGCCATGGAATGTACCATTTCAATTCCTTACCTCTAGCATCGTGCATGGTACCTGGTAGCAGTCCATTAGAACCTTGTCAAATGAGTGAATGAATAGATGAGGGGGTTGCCCCTTGTGGTGACATCCTGCTTCGACACATGTGGAATCTGTGCTTTTTTCACAGAGCACATGCAGAGGCCAGTATTAGAAAGAGACCACCCAGTGTTAGTGTAGACCCAGGCCTAGCCAGGAGCACTTCTGAGCAGAGCAGGGATGGACACACAGAGGTCTGTAGCAGCTCTGCCCTTGGTCCCCTGCCCATGAGGGTAGTTATGGTCCACACAGCACCCAGGCCTAGAGGAGGCAGAGTGTGGTGACCTCGTGGGCCACGCAGTCCTTGCTGGGCACCAGGTGTCTGACAATCCCGGCTGCTGCACAGGCCCTGAAGGCAGCCTCCAGCTCTGCCTCTTACCAGCTCTGCAATCTTTAGCAAGTTACTTACACTCTCCGAGCCTCAGCTTCCTCACGTGCAAAATGGAGATGATGTTATTTACTTCCTAGATTTAACACGATGGTGCATGTGAAGAACTTAGCCCAGACCTGGTTCGTGGTGAATGCACAAAAGCAAATTAGTAGTAATAGGGGCACACACCCACGGACTGAAAGCAACTTCCCTGGTCCCTCTGCTCTAGGAGCCTCGGAAGGCCACTTGGGTTGATGGTTGTAGGGAATGGAGCCCTTGCCTTGGTCATCTGGTGTCATGTGCTGCCCTCTGGTGGGCTGAGAGGGGCTTGCATGCCAGATGGGGGCACGGAAGGGTTTGGGGAAGGATGCAGTGTCTGGGGGTGAATGTAGCTTTGGGTCTGCGGGACCAAATTTTTTGGAAATGACTCCTGAACACGGGTATTTTTAGCAACCAGACTCCTCACTGGGAGCGAAATTCTCTGTAGCAGAAAAAGTCTAGGCCTCTTTCTTAACTGGCCCTTCCCAGTTTATAAAGCACCTTTGTCAGGAATATTGTCACCATCCTGTGAGACAGGCAGGGTGGAGACTAGTTCCTCCATTTTTGAAAAATGGCAACTTGCCCTTGAATTGCCCTGGATGCCGCCTGCTCTGGGTCAGGCCCCTGTTGCCCGCTGCCCTCCTTGGTGGTTCGTTAGCAGAGCCAGGTCTGAGTTTGCTTCGCCACATAAAAGCTGTGCCATCTCCAAGCCTCCTATGGGGACAATGTGACCATTTTCTAACTATCACATACAATTGCTCTGAGGAATGCATTGCTGGACTTAGGTGAGGGGACTAGCGCGGTGGCGAGCTGGTTGCTGCTGGCTGTGAGTCCCTTCTAGTCTCAGCGGGTGGGCGGGCCTGCGGGAGCCTCTAGGTGCGGAGGTCTCAGCTCACTACTGGGAGAAGCGCTGCTGGCTGGAGTCCATGGAAGATGGCTCTGCCACTTCCCAGCTGCCTGTCTTTCCATGTAGAATTGGCTTTACCAACATCTGCCCCGTGCCCCAGCCCACCCCGTGTCCTCTCCCGCTCAGGTCTTCAGGAAGGTTAGCATAACTGGAGGCACATGGGACAGTGGGCTCACTTGGCCAGCGGGTGGCGTGGATCCCACAACGCTTCATACTCCTCACAGCCCTCTCTCAACCTCCACAGAGTCTCGATCCTCAGGGCAGTCCTATGAGAGGCAGAGCAGGAGCAGCAGGGCCTTGGCCCTAACTCCCATTCTTCAGACTAACCCAGAGGGTGGCGGACATGCATAGTCACATGACTCCAGTCACATGACTCCTGGTGTGCTGCCTCCCAGCTGCCCACTCTTCCTTTAGAAGACCTGGGCCCCGCAGGAGCCTCCCTGTGGGGCGGAAAGGGAGTTACAGAACACACCTTGGACCCTGGTCAAGTCACTCAACTGCTCTGAGCCTCGGTTTCCAGATATGTCAAGTAAAAGGGAGGGACCAGGTGGTCGCAAAGATGCTTCCACCTCTGACATTCTGTGACTTGGAGAACCAGGACCAAGAAGGTTATGCACATGTCCATCGGCACCAAAGCTCTTCTGAGCTAACAGAGAGGCCCCCAGTGGGGCCTGGCCTGATGGAAAAGGGACTTTGTTTAAAGGTATAGGCTAGCAATGAGCTCACTCAGGCAGAGCAGGGCTGCCGACACCCACAGAACGGGAGCACAGCGAAACCCCTGGCTCTTTCCCTCGTCCACTTCCTTCTGGGGCTGGAGGGGATGGAGAAGAAGCTCTGCCCGTTCCCTGGGTCAAGGCCACTCGAGCGTCATATGTTCCTATTTGTTGCAGGTGGTAGTCTTGGCAGCTTCCCCCAGGGAAAACGAGCAGGCACAAACCCATTCAGTAAGTTGCCTTCTTTCTGGGGTCTGCTCTATGGGCCCCCTCACACAGCTTTGGTTCTGCAGCGGGAGTGGAGGGATTGGCCAAGGACCTAGCCTCCTATTTAATTTTTTTTCTCTTTTTGCTGAGGATACAGGAGAAAGGTTGGTTAGTGCTGTGAGGATCCCACCATCCCCACCTGTAGATGAGCACCGGCCGCTTCTGCCAGCCCCGGGTGAAAGGCTGGCATCTGGGACGAGTGTGGTTTGTGCAGAGAGCAAGCCAACCTTGTTCCAGTTGCCATGTGATGATGCCTCCTGGTGGCAGCGAATGGGCTGGTGAAAACATGGGCTCATCTGCAAGTCTAGGCTACCTGTGTCCTGCCCCGCCCCATATCTAGCAGCAGGTGGAAAAGGCTGCTCTTTGGGGGAAATGGATCCATGTAGTTGGCTTTCTCATAAACCCAGCTCTACCTTCTTCTTGTTTATATCGCCCCTTCTCAGTAGGACGCCTCGTCTAAGAAGCAGAAAACCAAAGGGCAGGTGGCGAGACCCGGGAGGCAGGACGGATCACCAGACGCCTGACCTTCGACCTTGCCACGGCCCAGCCACATCCCATGTAACATGAGTGGTGCCCACCCTGTTTGCACTTTTAATAACTCTTATTTGCGTGTGTTCTTTTTGGTTTCATTTGTAAACACCAATATCTAATACCACAGTGGGAAAAGGAAAGGGAAGAATGATTGTTTATTCTCTCTCTTATTGTAAGTTTTTGGATCTGCTACTGACAACTTTTAGGGGTTTTTTGGGGGGTGGGAGGGAGGTGCTGCAGGACTGAGAAGAAAGAGATTTATATACTGTATATAAATATATATGTAAATTGTATAGTTCTTTTGTACAGGCATTGGCATTGCTGTTTGTTTATTCCCTCCCTCTCCCTGCTCTGGGTGTGGGAGCTCCGGCCACACGGCCCAGCTTCCTACAACCCAGGGCTGAGTCCCCAGCCCACCTGCATTCTGTTTGGAAACTGACCCCGTGTGCACATGGGTGGGGGCCTGTGATTATATTGCAGACTCCCCCAGTCCTTTCTGGCGGGAGGAGGGAATCGCCCCACGTCATCGTAGCTGTCAAGGTTGGCAAGCCACACCACCATTGGCCTTCTCAAGGGAGCTTGGGTTGGGGGAGAGGTGGAGGGAGGGGAATAGGCAGCTCAGACACCAGTTCCCCCTGTTACCCAGACCCCCAGGTGGCCCTGGGCCCATAGGCAGACCAGGATTCTAGTGACCCCCCGTGCAGATGTCCTCAGAGGATTTGCATCAACATTTCTCCCACATTTAGTACCTACTCTGTAAAACATGAGAGGGAGGGCAAAGAGGAAAAAGGCACACAGTGGGGCTCTTATTTAGAGGTCAGTATTTAAGCAGCGGAAGGAAGAGGACAGAAAGCATCGTTGGCGAATGCAGGGCCCGCAGAAGGGCTCCTCCCCTGCAGGCCCGCAGGGGAGGCTTCTGAGACCTGGCCCTCCTAGGCTGCCAGGTCCCACTGGGTGTTCCCTCCACTCTCCCCGTCCCTGCCATCTCAGTGATCAGCGCAGCCTGGGGGAGGAGTGGGGTCCCGCACCTTGTAGGTAACCGAATGGTTTTATTTTTTAACCCTGAGGTTCTTCCTGTTTCCTCAAATGCTTTTAAGGGCTTCCAGGCTTGAGGCCAATTCCAGCTCGACCCTGACCTTGGGCCTCCTACTTCTGTCTCTCCTGGGAGTGCAGGAATAATAACCCAGTTGGGGGAATACTGGCCTCGCTTTCGTCAGACCTTTTCCCAGGGTTCCAGTGGGGGCTGCCCCGCCTTCGGGCAGAGCAGCTTCCTCTGCCCAGGTGACCATGCCCCCTCAGACAGAGAGCAAGTGACACTTGGCGCCTCATCCCAGGAGCAGCTGTGACAGCAGGGAGGGAGGGCGGGTCCCCCGGGGCTTGCTCTTGCGAATCTGGCCTTCTTTGGCATCGCGTCCCAATGTTCCCATAGGTGCACCCACCTTGCAGACGGTGTATCCCACCTGGGTCTGGAGAGCTGGCCCCTCAAGGCCTGACTGGGGGGAGGGCCCTCCGGGAGGAGCATGGCCTTTTGTGACATGGTCTGAAGGTTCTGGCTGTCCTGGAGAAAGTCCTAGAGTTCATCTCCAGATGACTGGAGGCCCTATCCCAACATGGGGACGTGAAAGGCAGCCCTCGCCCATTTCCACCCCGAGAACTGGGCGTGCTGGCACTGGACGGCCCTGCCGGGAGACCCAGCCCCCTTCTGGGCCTGCAGGAAGCATTCAACACGGAGAAGGTGCCTTCTGGAGAAACCCAGCTCTCCCCCAGGCTTCCTCCTCCTCGCCTGTGTAGCTGTGCTGTGTGCTTTTCCTTTGTGAGGAGGGAGGGACACTATTTGTAGCTTGTTTTATGACAAATAAAAATGGGTAAACCTTGGTGGCTGTTGCCTCTTTCTTTGGGTGGCTTCTGGATGCGCATAATTTCCTAAAAGGTCCAGTTGTCCCCGGCTCGGGTGCCCTCCACACTGATCCTAGGAAGTCCCAGCGGCTGGAGGGAACCCAGATGTGGCCACGAGGTGGCACCATACTCTGTTGGGAGGACACTGACTGGTCCCCTTGCCCTTGCCTACACTGTGTCCTCTTTGTAATTCTCCTTCTGGCCTCCACCCATTCAGCTGCCCCCTCCAAACCATCCTAGAAAGTACAGAACATCACTGGCTGTGCTTTGGGGGTGGAACTGGAGGGGGAGGACAGCCCATCCCATGGCTCCAGGCTGGTGGGTGGGAGTGGGCACATTGGCTGCAATCCAGATTGCAAGACCCCAGGCTGGGAAGCAGCTTTAGACTAGGGAACAGCTCCCCAGTGGGGTTCTGCCAGCTGGGTCCTGGTTTTGTGGGGAACACGTTTAGATCAAGGCAGCTGGGGTGGTTCCCAGAGCGGGAGGACTTCAGGTGAGGACTGGCAGCAAAGACGAGGCTCTCCATTCTCTCCAGGGCTCCCGGCGTCTTTTCCCCTTGTCCCGTCTCTACACACAGCTGTCCCGGGAAAGGGCTTCCTCACCTCCTCCACATCCTTTTGCCATACTCTGCGGCCTTGACACGTGCAGGTGAACAGGAGGTATTTCCCCTTGAAAACGTCTCCCAATCTTTGGGAAAGGGGCTACCCCTTTGAACGTTGTCACAGGGGTCCCTCCTCCTCTAGTGCTGACACTGTGCTGTGTCGCAGGCCCTGTCATAGTTAACACCCACCACAGCCCAGCAGGACGGGCTCCCCATTCACACGTTGGTTCAGACTCCGGGGTTCAGTGAGTTGCCGGCTGCCTCCAGCTGGGAAAGGCAGAGCCAGGGATCACCTTCAGGTTTTCTGAGTCCCAGCCCAGAGCTCCGCCCACTCCCCAGCTGCCTTCCTTGAGGGGCTAGAACAGCAACCTGCTCCCTCCTGTCCAGCTCTGGCCCTGGGTGCTTGCCTTCAGCTGTGAGAGCATTTTTTTCTCTGAGCAGTTTAGAGGCTCATTAAAAGCCTTTGCAGAGGACTATCCTACGCTTAAGGGATTTGGGGAAGAGAAATAAGGGGGTATTTGCTCATTCGGGACCTCATTGGGAGACTTGGGGGTGACCTAGCCTCCAGCAGAGACCAGCCTGGTGTGGGAAGGGGGCGGGTCTGAGCTCACACTTGGCTGGAGGCCCCATTTAGCTTTCCACCGCTTTCTTAAATAAATAAATAAAAACAAAACAACAACCAACTGGCAGCAGGGCCAAGAGTCCAGAAAAAGTGAAAGATCCATCCACCCAGTTTCTTCCTGCACCGAGGCCCTGAGCCAGGCTTAGCCCCTGTGGGGAGGGGAACACTGGGCATTTTCAGTCGGGATGTCACAGATGACGGCTGCAGGGCCAGGCGTCTTGTCGGGGCCCCTATGATGCTAGCAGAGGAGGGGCCTCCAGGCGGTACCCACCCTGGCTTCCTGGGTGAGATGGGAGATGGGCAGCACCAATCCCTTGTAGAAACAAACCCAGAGAAAGCCAGGCTGATCCTCTGGTCATTTACTCCCAAGTTTCCAAATGACCTACAAGGCCCACCAAGGAGGCTGCTTTTCCCAGGCACCTGCTCTTCTGCCTGCGGCATCGGCCTTTCCCCGTCTAGAGGTGAGGACAGGCAGAGCTAACTTTTTCACATAATGCCATCAAACGCAGCCCGCAATTCTAGGGGTCACTGCACCTCTTCCTGTGCCTTCCATGAACTGATAGGGAGGAGGGTCATTGCCTTGGTTATATGCCTGCCTATTAAAAGCCTGTGTAACCCAGGCACCTCTTGTCATTTCTTGTCAACTCTAGGCGAACTCTCGGACCCTCGCCAACACCTCATCGATGCAGCCGCAGACCTCCCGTCTGCACCACCGGTTTTTGCTTTAACACGGTGCACTCTTTAATAAGGTGAAGGTCACTTTGCCTGGAGTCTTCCTACCCAAAGCTTTGACTCTGGCTAATGGTCCATGATCCTCCCACAAGACAATGGGCACATTGCTAAAGGCCTCGTGAGAACCAGTCAGGAGAGACCAGGAGAAGCTGCACCAACCTTATAGCTTCGGTAGCACACAGGGTTCTTCACTCCTGCAGCACAGCCATCAGGAGAATCTCGACGGCACTTGAAATCTGCTACTGAGATTGTCAGTCTCAGCCTCCAGCCCGGGCTCTGCTGAGTCCTGGCTCCCAGACACTTCCACTTGGTGTCCCACAAGCCCCGAAACTCAATATGCCTCCAGCCTGACACACACTCTCCACCCACCTCTCCTCAGTGCTGGTGCACCAGCCAGACTCTCCCTGGGCCTGGAGCCCAGAGCCCTCCCTGCCTCCTCCTATGTCCTTTCCTCCCATCCATTCAGTTCATCACCATGTCCTGTAAATTCCCCTCCCATTTCTTTCCCCTGTGCCCTCCTCCCCACCCCTAGGGCCCCCTATCATCTGCTCCCAACAACAATCAATAGTTGTATATGGCCTGTGGTCTCCACTCCATTCATTCCCCACCTCAACCACCCCCTTTAAAGCAGACAGCTCAGATTGAATTGTGTCCCCCCAAATTCATAAGTTGAAGCCTTAAATTCCAATGTGACCATATTTGGAGACAGGCTTTTTAAGGAGGTAATTATGGTTAAACTAGAGGCCCAGTGCACAAAATCACACGAGACCCGGAGTCCCTGCCACTGCCGCTGCGGCTACTGCTGTGGGACTCATCAATGCACCTCCTGGTGACTGGTCATTTGGTCGTTTCGGCGTTTCGGCATTCCAGCCACTGACTTTTTATAATATAGATGAGGTCATGAGGGTGGGGCCCTGAACCAACAGGACTGGTGTCCTTACAGAAAGAGGAGGAGACACCTGAGCCAAGGCACAGTGAGAAGGTGGCCATCTGCAAGCCAGGAAGAGAGGCCAAACCAAAAGCCAACCCTGACGGCAGCTTGATGGTGAACTTCTAGCTTCCACAACTGTGAAAATAGAACTTTTTGTTGTCTAAGCCACCCAGTCTGTCTTATTCTGTTATGGCAGCCTGAGCAGACTAATACCATGGCTTTCAGGATAAATACAATTGCTTAGTTTAGCCCACAAAACTAATCTTGATCTGGTCCTGATCCTCAACCACTCCTCCCATACACACTTTCCTGCAAAATGTACACATTTCATTGCTGTGGTATTACACGCTTCACTGGTGCACGTCCAGCTAAACCCGCTGCCAGCACATTGAGTGTTCTCTTCCAGTTGCACATGTTACATCCCCCTGTGTCACACGCTGCTCAATGCCTTCACATTTCACGCTTCCTCCCGGAACAGCAGCATCCATGGCAACACATGATCACAAAGCCAGGCAGTGTGATGCATCACTTATATATTTAATCCCCCCAAACTCTAAGGTAGATAATAGTATCTTAATTATGTAAATGAGTGGAAAATACAAGGCTTCAGCACCTCAGGTGACATAGTAAAGGTCACCCTGCCGGACGAGGAGAGCAGGACGGGAACCCAGGTCTTCACAACTGAGCCACTCTCTGCTCTCAGCCACTTCCCCAGGCAGCATTGCTAACCAGCCCGGGGTGTGCACCTCCTCTGTCTTCCGCCTCCAGCTAGTGATGCCTGGTCCTTCAGCATATGGCTCGCCCAGTCTGCATCTCAGTGCTTCCAACCAGATGCTCTCAAGCCACCCTGTCCTCACCTCAGCTATAGCCCTGAGCTCTCAGGAGGAAATATGGTGACAATTTGAATTAGGGCTTTTTCTTAATTTGTCATTGGGGAACAGTCAACTAAAGTCTTTGAGTTGGCGAAAAGATTTTTTTTTTGATGTTTAAATAAAGAACTAAGATGAAAACAAACAGACCACGATAGCAATAATTTTCATGTGGCTCATGATTGAAACTCTACCCAAGTGTCACTTCCTTTTAGAAAGAATCCCCAACTTCTTTGTTCATTATGTGTTGCTTTAGAATCTGCTTCAGGCTCCTACAGCCTGTCCATACATCATCCATCCTAGCACATATTTCTACCCACACTGTAATAATTCTCAAGTCTGTTCCTTCTACTGGACTGGAGTGACCACCTTAAGGCTTAGAACACCTTGCAAACCTGAATGAGGGCAGTTATCATAAAACATTTAAAGAATGTCTGAGATATACTGAGATATTTATATGGGAAGAATTATACAATTAGCACATTTAAAGATAAAATTGGATATACAATAGACACTGAGGCTTAAAGAGCAGTATTGATATCTGCATATTTGAGCATGTAATAAGATGAATATGATGAGAGAGAGAGAGAGAGAGAGAGAGAGAGAGAGAGAGAGAGAGAGAAGGAAAGGGAGAGACAGAGAAAGATAGAAAGGTGGTAGAGCATAATGGTTTGGAACAGGGGGTTTCACACATGAGCATGCATCTATTCACCTGGAAGGCTTGTTAAACACTGTTTGCTGGGACCTATCCCTAGTAGTTTGGAGAGTCTGTGGTAGGACCTGAGAATTTGCATTTATGATAAATTCCCAGGTGATGTTGATGTCGCTTATCTGGGGCCTATACTTGGAGAATCATTTGTTTAGAGTTTGGTTTCTAAGGGTGGGTGGATCCAAGTACACATTCTGATTGCCGCTACTCTGGGCAAATCACCTGTCTACCCCGAGTCTCAGTTTCTTCATCTATAAAATGGGGCCAATGATCCTTTCTCACAGGGCGGCCAAGATGATTCAGTGAGACAACGAGGGTAAAGTACATGGCACAGTGCCTGGTACAAACTTGGGGCTCAATCTCTGTGAGTCATCCTCCACCTCCTCTTCCTCTGCATCATCAGTGAACTTTGGTGCTGAGGAGCCTGGAAAATCACCTGCTCTAATCCTCATGCATGAACAGTCCAGGACCTTGGTAAGTTGTGACCTTCTTCAGATCTGACACTTAGCTTGTGGTACAGCCAGACCCTTAACTTAGTATTCTTAATGGCACTTAATTTGGTATACAAGAGGGGCATGATATATATGAACAAAAAAGTCCACTAAATGTGGAAGAGTGTGTGTTCTGTGATGGTAAGTAGTGTGTCATGTCAGTATCTAAAATCTGAGCAGTTTAGGGAAAAGTATAATAAAATCTACTTGCTGAGGCAGTGAAATGAGGTGGAAATAGCGCCATGAGATGTACATTCCTTTGCAAACAAAGGTGTCATGAGGGGCTGTATTACGGAGAGATAACTCCTTGAGGAGAAGCTAAGGGTGTCATTGAAGGGACAACAATGTCAGGAGCAAAGCCACATGGTCTAGCAGGGCAGGGAGGGCACCAGTCTGGCTCTGAGAACTGGTTAGTGGTGGCATCTAGATTAGTACCCGCTTCCTCTTCTGAACCCCCTTTCCCATTCTCTATGGTTCATCCCAGCTTCTCTTTTACGAAACCTAACATCTGAATAACCCAGAAATGGGGCAGCCTCCATAATTGTGACTCAATTTCTTATTCTCTCTCTCTCCCTCCATCCCTCCCTCTTCCTTCCCTCCTTGCAAAAAGGGGACATATGGGTACAAATGGAATTCATGATTTTACGTCTACCATTTAATCGGCTACAGGGCACTTTTCATTTTAAATTTAATGAGTGTCAGAAAGCCAAACAAGCCTTTACCCAAACCCTCCTCCTGCCTGCCTTGCTGGGTTGTGTCCTGTTGAACTCCGTACCCTAGCCATGCTAACTATTGATCCCATTTCACCCCGCCCCCCCCCAACACCTTTGTGTTATTTCCTTTTTTGTCTGTCCTTCAACACCAAGCCCCCTCGCCAAGGCAAATCACTATTTATTCTTCCTTCAAGATTCTACGTAAATGTCACGTTCTCCGGGAAGTCCTTCCCAGTTCCAGGCTGAGTGTTTCCTTCCATTGTGTCCCCATGGCACTCTGCTTATGCCCCTCAGACTACGCCTGACACAGAACTCTTTCCTTTGCACCTTGGTGGCTCATATGCTCCATCGCTCCTTCCCATCACTTAGCTTTGGGAAAGGGAACTAGAGCATACAGTGCACTCGCCAGCCTCCCTTACCTGAGCTGTTCAGACCAGGAGCAGACGCCTGACCCAAAGGGACCAGTGCACAGGCACCCCAACCACTGTGACACAGCCTTCTACAAAGGGTTCTGCTTTCTGGGAATGGCCTTTGGGGATGGGGACTGTGAGGTCATGATAGAGCGCTGGGGCTGGTGGCTGTGCTGGACCATGGGCAAGACAAGCAAAGCAGAGAAGCAGCTTGGGAGGGGAGGGGCCAGGCCCACAGGGAGAAGGAAGCAAAGATGGGGAGACTTGTGCTTTGGGGGAGGGAGAGAGTGGCCCTACAGGATTTCAGGCTCCTGTGGCCTGCCATGCCTCCTGCCTTGGGTGCCAGAGCCCCGCCCCCTAGGTCTTCTCAATATTGCCTCCCTCAATTTCCTGAACTAGTTTAATGGGTTTCGGTTCCTTGTAACCAAAAGAGCTTTGGTTAAAAGAAGTTTTACCTCCCGCTCGGGACTGTGAGATTCTTGAGGTCAGGAACTTTATCTTACTCTTCCTGCATCAACAGAACGGAGTTGCAATGCACAGAAATACATTTGTTGAATGAATGCTGAGCAATCAAATGAATGAATAGGCCTACTGGTAATGAACACAGGGCACCACTTGCCTCGCTGGAATCCTGCCCCTCCACACCTTTCTAATACAAAAAGCTCCTTCCCCTTTCATCACCGCAACTCCACTGCTTACGTCCTCCAGCACCTGGAGTCTAGACTCTGACAAGTGGAATATCCCCGAAGTTCTTTCACTTTAAAAACACCAGGTCTGGCACATTGGCATCTGAGGAGACGACAGACACACGCTGGAGATACCAAGAGGAGACGCACCTTCACCTCAGCCACACCTGCTCCGGAAGAAACACGGGGAGAAGCAAGCTGTATGCAGAGAGATATAAGTATAGCTTTTATTTTTTTTTTAAACCAACCCAACATTTCCACTGGCAACTGGCAACATAGCTTATGACATGAGCACTGTTTCTTTTTAGTTATTTCTTTTTCTTAAAAAAATGTGTTTAAAATTAAACAGGTTTTTAAATATTTTTTCCCCTTAAAAATGTATTTATGTCAATGCAGAAAGCTTGGAGATCTGTGGGCAGTTTTGTGATCTCGTGTGTGTGTGTGTGTGTGTGTGTGTGTGTGTGTGTGTGTGTTTAAAGCCGGGTCCTTTCAAAGTTTGCTGGGAGAAGCTCTAGAGGGCAGGGCAATCTCTTTTTCTATAAACTCGGGCTCCGTGGGATGATGGCAACTAAGATTCCTCCTACTGGGACGAGAAGTAGCCCACAGGCTGGAAGGAGAGCTTCGGGAGGTTTTAAACCAAGCAGGAATGTGGGAGACGGCGAGGAATTCCAGTTCCTATCTTGTGAAAACGCTTTCAAACGTGGCCTCGGGGTCCAGGAGAGGTGAAAGGGGCCCCTTGTCTTCTTATAAACCTCTACGTTTTCGGATTTCCTCAAGAAATACAGTCAGACCTCTTAGTACGGTGCCTCAGACAGTGAGGGGTGGGGTGAAGCTGACCTTTCTCAGAATCACTGGCATTTTCAATATCTTTCCCCTTAAGTTTCTCCCTAGTGGGACATCCCGAGTCTCTGGCTCAGATACAAAGCCAAAGATACTCAAGGTGAACACCCACTTTGTGTCCCCGGCTGCCCTCTGTCATCCCACACCTCTCCTATTTTTGTCCCTTTCCTCCCGTTGGGTGGGCCCTCCTGCAGAAGAAAGGACATATAGACATGGACAGCACGAGACAGAATTTGAAAGGCCTGGGCAAGGAAGAGAACGATGACTGCTTCTTTTAAACTTTGACATCAGCAGAGGAAACGCCTCCTGCTCCTGCCACCACCCGGATCTTTGGTGCCCCGCGTGGGTGTGCAAGATCACTTCCACCCAGAGACGAACAGGAGATGGGGGACAGGACCTCGGTGGGGCTGAGAGACAGCTGTCACCTGCTGAGAGTGGGAAAGCCTGTGTCTGACAATTCACGCCTCTGCCCATCAGCTCAACCCTTGGGTTCCTCCACAGCACCTTTGTCACTAACGTCAGAAAGAAAAGACAAAATGAACTAACAACGAGCAAAACCTGACGGGAAAACGAAAGCAGCCACCATAATGATTCCAATGAAGAGAGAGCCCCAAACCAGCCCCACAAGGCTGAGACTTATTTCCATGCCCGCCAGGTGAGTGAGGACAATGGTGCATGGACAGACAGGAGGAACCCTGCCCTGATGACAGTAGAAGCATAGGAGTAATCAGAAGGTGAAATAGAAGATGGTGAAAGGATCTGACCTTGGCTACCGGTCAGGGGCAGGGGGGTCGGGGGGAGATGGGTGGAGGTGGATGTGTTGCTGCTGTTGGTTTGTACTGAATTAAATACTTGGTAGTGTCGGTGTTTCCCCCGTTCTGTCTGATTGATGAAGACTCTGCCCTTTCAGATCACCGCCAGGTGGAGGTCGGGTGAAGTCCCTGGGGCTCGGGTCCTGAAGCCGCCTCTCCAGGGCTGCTCATCCGGGGAGGTCCCTGGGGGGAAGTGCCCTTCTCTCAGGAGAAGTCCTAGGCCTGCCCTGCTGGAGGCCGTGTCTGTGGCTCAGAACCCCTTGATGTAACAGTAGGCCTCCAGCGTGGCAAAGAGTATGTAGAGGAGCCACAGGCTCACAAAGAGCCCCGTCGTGGCCAGCTTGCAGCCCCGGGGGCCGCCCAGCTCCCCGCCCAGGTGGGGCCGCCTGCGGTACAGGAGCACGCTGATGCAGATGAATGCCAAGATGGTGAAGAGGGTGACGAAGAAGGCCAGCGTGCCCGCAGACACGCGGAACTCCTCTCCCTGCATGGCCCAGTAGATGGCGGCCACGGACCAGGCCAGGCCAAGGCCCAGGAAGACGTTGACGGCGTTGCTGCCGGTGACGTTGCCGATGGAGGCATCTGCGTACATGTCGTGTATGGCGGAGGCTTTGCTGGCAAAGGTATCTGGAAAAGGGCAGAGACGGATGGGAGCTGAAGGCAGGCTGAGACAAGGCGGGCCTGCCTTTGCGTCTGTCCAAAGGGCTGCTCGGGCCGGCGGGCCGAGCCCGGGAACAGAGGCAGCTCTGCGACTAACAAGCCGTGTGGCCTTGGCCAAGTCACGTCCCTTCTCTGAGCTTCCCATTCCTCACCTGTTGGAGTCTGAGATATTTCTAAGGGCCTGTGTGGTCCTGAGGTTTACCAAGTAGGTTTGCTGTTCCCTTTTGACTATTTTTTTTGTTTGTTTTCAGTAAGAGAAGTTTGTTATCCCATAATACCTCCCTGGGGAACCTTGACATCCTGGGAAGCTGCTCAGAGTAGAGGCCTGACTGTGAGTGTCACCTGGGGCATTTTACTCACGTAACACAGACAGCTTATTGCTCAGTGCCCGTGGGCTCAGCACTGCAGGTGCTGGGTTCACGGGGACAGAGGACACACTGGGGAGATGCGATGGGGACGTGCAGGTGAGCCTTCGCAGCTGGTGTCTAGCACAGGGCCCTGGATGTGGGCATGGAGGGTAGGTCTGGAGGGACTGTCAGGGACTATCTAGCCACTGTTTTATTTTACAAGGAAGGAAAATAAGGGTCAAAGAATCTACCCAAGGTCAAATGGGAAATCAGCAAGAGATTTGATCCTAAAAGCCTCCCGTACCATCACTTTACATCCAAAGAGTTTCAGCCAAAGCCACAGAATTAGCTGAGGAGACCATGGCACAACCTTCTTCAAGCCCCTAACACTGCCAGCTGTTCCCTGGACCAACTGCAAGAACTTGGAAGTCCCCCCCCCCCACTCCCCCGCTGCTGTCCTGGCTGGCCTCCTTGCTGCCACTTTTCTCAGAGCTCCCAGGGAAGACTTCTTGCCTTTGCTCACTATGACCTTGCTTTTTGCCTCTGATCCTTGGCAATTTCTTCCCACATCTGTTCCTTTTCCCCCATTTCTGCTCCTTCCTCTCCAATAGTTCTGGTGCCTCGAGACCTGGTGAACAGAGATCACCAGGCGCATCCTCCACAAAGCCTTCCCTGGATCATCCATCTTACTGTCTATCACCGGATGCATTTCCATCATAGCCAGACCTCTGGCATCACCAATGTGTAAATAATCCCATAGGTCTGTGCTGTGGTGTGGGGAAGAGGTTCTGCCAGAGTGTGATGCAGATTCACTTACTGTTCAGAGGATTTGTTTCCCTGGTCCCGAGGGTTCCCCTGATCCCACTAGCAGAGTCCTGTCTGCTGAGACTCAGCCTACCCCTCTTACAGAGGATGCTCTCTCTTCCTGTAGCAACTGCCAGGCCAGCAGGAGTTCAGGGTTCAAGTAAGAAGCCTGAGCGAATGCAGCCCCCGTCTCTCTGCTCATGCCACTCGTCACCCCAGCCCAGCTTTCAGATATCCCTTCTTGGAAGCCATCCCTGACCCAGCCTCGCCCGCCCCCCCATGCCCCCCCCCCGCCCCCGCCCCCCTGTTTATGCTTGCACAGCACCTGTACTTCCTCTTCACAGACCTTATCGAGATGACTTTAATTACAGGAGCTGAGTGTACTGTCTGTCACTAGATTGTAAGTCCATGTGGAGAGGAGAAGCGTGTGTGTCTTGCTTCCCACTATAGCCCCGGCAGCTAGCACAAGGCTCTATCAGTCTCAGCAAATATGCAAATATCTGTCTAATGAATGAATAAGTGCATGCCTGTCCTGTCTACCTTTAGGTGTTTGTGAGAAAGCAAAGAAGTTCTAAGCTTCCTTCATCTGATCCAGTGGAAGACACTTTGTACTCACAGATGTCCTTCTAAGCAGAGGAGGCCAAGAATACTTGTGGGAATTTCTACTGTGACACCTTCAAGCAGGCTAGTCTTTAGCCTCTCAGGGACTGCCAGAGGGAGATAGAAGGAGAACAATCTCCATATCCTTTGAATTACATTGTTTGCGGTCTATTCATATAATGTGGAGGTTACTAAACTGGGTCACTTATGCAGGTAACTTAACCCCTGTGGGCCTCCGTTTCCTCATCTGTCAAATGGGCATAATAGCTGTCCCTATTGAATAGGATTGTGGTGAGCATTACAGGGACAAAACATGGAAACTGCTTAGTGCCTGACACATCAAGGTGCTCGAGAAATGTTAGCTATCGTTAGTGATGTCATCATTAACCTCTGGTTGACTTCTGTGCACCTGAGCGGCAGAGGGTCTGTTAAGCTCAGATCTGAGCTGGTAAGGGAAATAATGAGGCAAAGGGTCACTTGAGCCCAGTGATGTCCTCTTTGCAGACCCAAGCATCCTGCACTCTCACCTGGCACAGAGGTGCCAAACGCCACGAAAACAACAGCTGTGACCGAGTCCTTGAGGCCGATGGTGCAGCCAAAGTGGGAGGCCAGGTCCCCGATGATGGCCGTGAGCACGCCGATGATGAGGATGGAGACGAAGAAGCAGGCCCAGCCACTGCAGTACTCCGTGGGGGGCACGCAGGCAAACAGCACCTTCCAGAAGACCGTCAGGAAGTGCATGACGTAGTCAAAGCAGGACGGCAGCTTCTCCTCGCCGGACTCATCCTCGTCCTCGTCCCCTGCTGGAGGCAAGACAAACAGGCCCAGGCGAGGGCAGCGAGGTCAGGTCGCATTCCTGAGAAAGTCCAGTCTCACCCCCATCACGAGCACCGTCAGCTGAGGGGAGGCTCCTGGGCAGCCTGCGCGGGCCAGGGCGTGGGCACCGGAAAACAGCTGAGAAATGGGAAACGAGCCGGGGTGTCCCACTAGTCAATCTGAATTCAGGGCTCAGAGGAATAAGCAAGAGAGGAAAGAGACTGAGAGCTAGCAGGGGAGGACACGGGGGGCAAGGCAGTGGAGGAGAGAGGCGAGTGGAGCGGGCTACACTGGTTGCCTAGGTGAGGAAAAGTGGCATCAGCCGTGCGCACACTCTTCACTGGACACCAGTGGGGCTCCTCTCGGATTTTCCTGACACGGCTGCTGCAGTAACCTCGTGGTTCTGGTCGTTAACCGTCCCCAGAGGGACGGCTGTCATTCCAGATCATGTGGGCGTACCGGAGAGCCAGCGCCATCCTCCGAACACCCCACGGGACAGAGCGGGCCTGGGCTCCGCGTGTCCTTGCCAGGAAACGTGGGCAGACTTGCCCATTCAGCAGCCCGGGAGCAGAGGATATGCTGAGGCACGCTGGCGCCTCGTCAAGGGCAACCTCTGTAATGCTTCGGCACAGCCCATGGAAGCCGGGTTTCCAAAGAGCAGGAGTCAGGACACTGGTGTCCCAATTGCAACTCTGCCACGAGAGAATCTGTAACCTGGAGTAAGTCACCTCTTGTTTCTGAACCTCCATTCCCTTTGAAAAGGGAAGGCGTTAGATGGTGTGGCCTAGATTCCATGTACTGTCTCTTTAGGGGCAAAGTAAGGTCACCCGAGGGGGAACTGGGAGCTTCAGAAGCAGGCCAGGTGAAAGTGGGCCAGCGGCTGCAGCAGCAGCAGCCCTCTCTTTCTGGCCGTGCTTTGCAATGGCTCTGGGGCCTTGGGATAGGACCCCATGGGTTGCTATGACAACAAAGTCTCATGAAAGAGAAAAGGCGGTACAAGGAGGCCTCAGTGGTGCTGAGAGGCTATATTGGTGGTGGTGATGAGAGCCTTGGCATCCCAGTCCAACAGGCTGGTGGGCCTTTGGGACGCTGGCTGCACCGTGTTCCCCCTGAGGGGACCCGTCAGTAAATGCCAAAGGAAAGGGATCATCCGGGTTGGAGATGTGTCAGAGAGTGAAAGCAAAGTGTCATAAACTCCAAATCCCACGTCTCAAGTTCAAAAATTCAGTGGTAAAATTGGGACAAAACTCTGGGTCCATTTTACAAAAACGAGGACCAAATTAATGAGAGGAAGGAATGTCGGAACCAGAATTGATGGAGCTTGTGGTTAGTACTAGACTAAATATCCATATTTCATACCAGTGGATCTTATCCTCACAGTGAGATACCTGTCTACTGACTTTTCTGAGAAAGGTAGCAAAAGTTCCCTTTTGGGATAAGGAAATTGAGGCCCAGATAGGATAACTTGTCCCAGTTCGGACGGCAGAACCAGGTCTTGAGCCAGAGATAGCCCTGCTCTTTTAGTTGCCCCATGATTCCTCCCCAATGGGAATGAGCTGGGGTGTCCCACTGGTCAATCTGACCTAGTGAAACAGACAAGCATCTGGGCTAGAGCTGGAGAGACCAGACACAGAGGTCTTCCCAGAAACTGGCAGGCTGTCGATGTGGCTGTTTTATTCCTCTCCTGTTACCTGCTTCTCCAAGCAAGGCCTGTGCCCATCCTGAGACCCTCTCACCTGCACTGACGGTGATGGCCTCCATGAATTGGTCCCTCCAGGAATGGGTCCCCACGACCAAGGCCATATTTGTCTTCTTGATCAGTTTGTCCACCGTTTTCTGTCAGGGAGATACAAACTTGGAACCATGAGGTTAGAATGCTCAGAACCACTGAGGAGTCTAGTGTTTCAAGGGAATGAAAGACGCCCTCCATCCCAGGGCGCTCCGCGTGCATTCTGCAAGTTACGCATGGAATGGCCTTGCGGGGTAGCTGCTGGGGCAGTCCTTCCATTTCCCTTTCCTGTGGTTGTGACTGCTGACATTGGATATTTAGAGTAATACCACAGAGAACAACAGTGATAATATCAATAAACCTTGCTCTGGAGTAGTAAATTTTAGTATCTTTGTTTTAAAAATACAGTTAAGCCATAGCAATGACACATCTAGAAGCTTTAGGGCCCGTTTATTCCATATGCTATGTTGTGTGTCCTCACAATAGTCCTTGGATACAAAATGGTCAGCACGACAAGTTCACAAATTCAGTGGTAAAATGGGATCAAAACTCTGGGTCGTCTCCCTCCCACCGGTCCACTACTCAATTCGACTTCACTTATGGCCTGACCTTGAACTCATAGGACTCTTCAATGATGACCTCTAGTTTGGGGTGTTTACCCAATACTGGCTTTCCCATTTCTGCTATCCTCTTGGCTTCCTCTTCCTCCACAGTCAGCTTCCTGTCTGACACCTCTGCAACAAAACAAAACCAGACCAGCTTTAGCACGCTCTCCATTCCCCTAAACATCTAACGCTCAAGAGTGGTAGGCCTGGGCAGGGTGCCGAAAACACGTAGCTCTTGGGAATGGGGATTCTGTGTACTTTGGGGTGCCTCTTTCTATAAAGCACTGGACACTCTATGACCACCAGACCATCAAAGGCTTCCTTGCAGGCCTGGCATAAGCACCCTTCTTTCCATTTTATACCTCAGTGAGCAACCTGACCTTCTGAGAAATTCCTCCAAGGGAAGTCAGTCCCTAAGTTATTTGGTGAGATATTGGAGAGATGGGAACTTATCTCTGGATCTTTAACAATTTTGAACTGTTGTGCCTGACTGTTAAGCTACTCCATGTAAGAGTTCTTGGAGGTCAGAGGCACATTTAATCCAAGGGTAATGTCCACTGGTTCATAGTAACATCAGCTTCTGGCACTCTTGGCACTGTCCCCTTTATAAAGGAGAAATTGGGGCTATTTCCAGGAATATCTACATTTCATACAAATGGATATTATCCTCACAATGAGAAACTTGAAAGATTTCCCCAAAAAACTTCATGATTTTCCAACAGGAAGCAGGCATGTTTCTTTTGGAACACAAATATTTGTTCAAAAAAACACAACAAAAGAGAGATCTTCCTTTACTTTCTCTGAAGGCATTCCTTTGTCCTGCAGCATCTTGGCTCATTTACCAGTGGTCCCTCCTCACGTGGAACAGTTAGAAATTTTTTCCACTTCAGCTGGGGAGTCCATTTTAAGACCCTTTCACCGTGAAGACCTGTGTTCTGGATTGCAGTGAAATAGAGATGGAATCTTTTTAGTCCCCTTTAATTAGGTAATTGGTCTTGGCAGCCTGTTTCTTTCAGAGCTTATTTAAACATTCTCCCATCCAAGTCCACATTCTTGCATGCAATTACTTCTTTGGTTCCGTTCCTTAATGGCTTTCGCTCCACACAGTGAGTATCCTAGGGAAATCCTCTGGTCTTTGGATAATCTCAAGGATAAAATGGGTCAGAGGCCAAGATGATCTTCTTCTCTGTCTTGGGAACTGGTGAGAGGTGGGGAGGGGTCAGACTCAAGCTCTTGAGGTTGCAAGGAAATTCACTGAGTGGACTCTAAGCCAAGGGTCTAAGTTACGGAGCAGAGAGCCCATTTCATGTATGGATTTTCTCAGTCGGCCTGAATGAAGATGGTAAGAGAGTGCACAGAGGATTCCTGAGCTGGCTGTTTTACCCCAGGCTCTGGCACCAAACACAGAAGGCAATTCCAAAATGCTTGGGAGCTGTCCGTGGTGCTGTCCTAATGTTAGTGCTAGTGATGGCTTTCAGCAATAATTATTTCTCCAGGTTCTGTGTTCCTCTGTATACTTCTAAGTCAGCAGACACCTTCTAGCAGCCTGGCTTCTTTTAATTCTTTAATTATTAGTCTCTCCTTAGTTAATTCTGAAGGTAATTCTGGGTACATCCAGGGTTCTGGTTATAAAATTAGCAATCCTAGAAGCCAGTCTGCAAGCCATTCTGAGAAAAAGCCGTCGGAAAAAGACATAGATTCCTTAAAAGCATGGGTACTCTTTTCCTCTACCTGTGGGTTTTGGCACCACATAACAATGACTATTCTAGCAGCGACAGTATTATTCCACCACCCCCTCCCCAATTCCCCCATGTCATACTTTACATGTGCCACAAGAACTATATACCAATATAATGAGCTCCCCAGTGACATATAAATGTACCTGTCTAACCCCATGTCTAGCAATCAATCTAGCATTATATCCACCTGGCAGGATATTGATCAACCTACTGACCTGTCCACCCTGTGGTGACAGTCAGTTTTTCCATCTAGCTTTTCTGCAGAAATGTCTTTGACAAATAACCAACCCTCTATCTTTGGATCTCCCTCAGCCATATATATATATATATATATATATATATATATATATATATAT
>NW_005871133.1:4074654-4089681 GCF_000147115.1 Myotis lucifugus
TTCCATTTAAATCAACTCTTACTTAGTGTCTTGGTTTTATAATAATTCCTCCCTTTTTATATTTTTGTAATAATCATTCCTTAAGTTCAAATTAATTTCTGGAGTAATAAATCTCAAACCTAAAAGACCATAGTGATTCTGATCACTTGTTTATGTGACTCTTCAGAATTTCAAGTAAAGAGAATAAATGGCAAGTGATGTTGATATTCAGACTGACTAAATAAACTCTCAAATCTAGAAAAAGGAGGAGGGGGAAGAGAGAGGCAGAGAGGAAGAGGGAGGGAGGTAGAGAGAATAGGATGAAAAACCGAGCAAATATTGGAAGAACAAAGAGCTTGCCAGGCCTGACAGGAATAAATTGCCAGGGATGCTCTATAGACATCCTCGGGAAGAAGTGGGGCGATGCCACCCGTGCTCTCACTCCCAGGTACCTGCACTTGGTGCAGTAGCTCAGAATGAACGTATTTACTCTCTATCTTTCACCACCAGGCATTGTTAGTCATGCTTGCCTGTCCTTTCAGAAAAATTCAAACAAAGATTTAAAATTTCCAGTGAATATAAAGTCTAAGCAAAGGCTCCTAAATTACAGGTTTAGCAGGTTTGGATTGAAAGATCTAGGAAATACTGTAACACCTTCTTTTCCTTTTTAAGCTTCTATTCGTGTTTGTGCAAATATGCTAAAAGTATAAAGAAGCTTAAGTTAAATCATAGTCTTTTTTATGTATGGTTGGTGGGAGGTGGAGGCAAAAGTTAGAACAAAGAAGCCCAAATACCTTCTCAGGCAAGAGGATGAGTGAAGTGGAAAAGGAACACCCAGTGCTAGACATCAATACCCTGGGAGACTAGTGGAAAATATGGGGTTTGGAATAGTTCTTATCCTATTGGTATGAAGAAGGAACAAGAGGCCAAGGATGCTGGAGTCATTGATTTTTCAGGAACTGAAAATGCAGGGGTTTGCCTACATTTTTTGTTTACGGTTCCAAGGAGGCAAATGTCCTTACTATGTACACTTCCCCTTTCTGAAACCCGGGGAGTAGCGAATCGGTGGCTTTGAACACCAATGAATTCTGTAAGATGCTTTGCCTCTTAAATGACCTGAATTTTTCGTATGTTCAAAGAACTTATAAAATGTAAAATGTTCTTTCAAAATATATTGAGCCATCTCATAGTGCTCACTTCGCCTGCACCACAAGCTATGGCAGTGATGGTGAAACTATGACACGCGTGTCAGAGGTGACACGCAAACTCATTTTTTTGGTTGATTTTTCTTTGTTAAATGGCATTTAAATATATAAAATAAATATCAAAAATATGAGTCTTTGTTTTACTATGGTTGCAAATATCAAAAAATTTCTATATGTGACACGGCACCAGAGTTAAGTTAGGGTTTTTCAAAATGCTGACACGCCGAGCTCAAAAGGTTCGCCATCACTGAGCTATGGTGTCGCTGGATGAGATGGACATGCTTTCCTATCTGCTCACAGCTAGCTGTTTACCATTGGACCCCACTGATCCAAGCACACTGTCCAAGTAGGTGTATGTCCTACAACAGGCTCGAGATTCTGCATGAGAATCCCTCTAAAAGACAATCTCTGAAACTTCTATTTCCAGCCAGACAATTATCCCCACCCCACATTGTATCTTAATTCTCCTTGCTATTCATAGCACATTCGACTTCAAGTATCGGTGACAAATAAATCAAAGTTCTAGCAACTTAAACCTCAGCTGTGCTAACATGGAAGATCTCCAGGATCAGTAAAATTCCAGTTTCTTAAAAAATTGTTTTTCACGGTTTCACAGCAGCTCTTGGTTCTTTTTTCCTGGATTGCTCAAGATCAAAGTATTTTCTTTCAAATGTCATTGTGATCCTATTGGGAGATTCAGCTCCAACTTCTCATCTCTCTTGCCTCACAGTCTGAGATGACAGATAAATGAAGACTCGAGAGAAGCTGATGATCCACCATCCCTTCCTGGTCCCAGAAAGGACCAGCCTATGCCTTTGCCCACGAACACCAACAGAAACGATGCTCAAGACATTGTCTATTTCCTTTCAATTACTTCAAGTGAGGAAATAAATTTCCTGGCTTTTGGGAGAACTTGTCAGGTTAACTTGAGCTTATAGTTCCTGTTAAGTAAACCACAGGACATTAGTCTTAACCTGAATAACGGCATTGGCAAGAAGTAGAAAGGAGAGGGAGGCAAGGCACCTCTTACCTGGAGACAACAGGAGCGCTGTTTGCAAATGGATACCAGACAAGGGGAGAAAGAAAAGGAAAGAGCATTAAGGTCCCATCTTGAAAGTGTCCCCAGGCTTTGTGGTTGCAGCAGCAGAAAAAGCAGTGAGCTCAGTAGGTGAGAGCTCTGCAGCCACATGCGAAAGGCAGCACTTGGAGCATGCACAGCAGCAGCAGCAGCAGCAGCAGCAGCAAGAGGTGGGAGCCGCTGGAGAGAATGCTGAGCACCAGGGCCCTGCAGTTATGACAGGTTTACCCACACCTTCTCTGCAGCTCTGAGGGTCAAGGGATAGAGGAGTGAGGATGGGGGACCAAGTGGGTGAAGTAGAGACATGGTTGGCCATTCGTGATCTCCTAAGGAATCAGGTTATCACATCCATCCTGGAAAGGAGTGAGAATCCAGCATGCCAGAGTAGCTGGCTCATCTGTGGAGAATATGATTCTGGGGCTTTAACAGGAGCTCAGGGCATTGAGTAATGTACTACAGTGGAACCGTGCCCCATTTTGTCTTCTATCCCTAACCTCATAATTAGATCATGCTCAGCCTCCCAGTGCTCATAACATTTCCACGGCCACAGATGGCTTCATAGCTACTGCTTTTACCAGAACTTTGAGTTCCCCTGAAAGAAAGACCTGTAGAACGTTTTCCGTGAGTGTGTGTGTTTTTAAAATAGATGTAGCCTGGAAGTCAGGGCCCTGCACTCCTACCATTTTTGGATCGCCTGTGCCTGGTGGTCACTGCAACTAGTAGTTGTTCAATAAAGGTTTGCTATTTGCTAAATGCTTTGGCAATTATATTTTTCATAAATCCTGTGGTGCTACATCTCTGGATGGTGGCCTTTGTGTTCCAAAGTTCTCTAGAAATACAACTCAGATCTGTGACCCATCATCCCATAGTCACAGTCCCTGAAGACACATGTGGATCCAGGATATTTATGGTATAAATTCAGGGAGAACATCAATTGACTTTTTCTGGTTTCTCCCATATGGAATTCCAAGGGGTAATGGATCAATGGATCTCCTTACTACAATGAGATGATAGATGATAGATAGATAGATAGATAGATAGATAGATAGATAGATAGTTCGTTCTGCTCTTTTTATAAATTTGCATGAAAAGAGCCCCTCCTGGGCCCCATTTCCAGTGGAGACCAAAGACCCAAGCACCCCGGTAGGTCAGACAAGGAGCAACTCTTATTAAAGGTCCCTGCTGCCCTCTTTTTCAGTCTGACATGCCTCCCAACACCAGCATCATCCCTAGCACAGCCAGATGGCTTGCAGTCAGCTGCAATTCCATCATTCTCTGCTCATTCTCAACATGAATCTGAGACCTTCCACCTAGCAGTTAAAGATGGGTCAGTGAGTTCCATCTCATCCAGCTTTGAGTGACACAATACCCTCCGGGCGTTTTTCCTGCTGCTGCTGCTGAGAGATGCTGAAGCTAAACCTTTACCTACATTGATTCCTGGGGTGAGGTGAGCGTCCTCTATCCCCCTGCTCAGCTACCCCAGGGGCAAGCAGGAAACAACACAGCTTTGCGAGTAACTGGAAGCATCTGGGCAGCTTGTCGCAGGGAACCCACGAGTGTATTAAGAGGACGCACAAACAGGACCCATTTTGGGGGGGAAAGTGCTTTCCCTTCCCAACTGAGACTTCCCATGTCCAGGCCCAGGCCCAGGCCCAACACCCTTGACTGTGCTACTCAGCATTGCTCTCAGAAGTCCACTCTAGACCCCAATACTTACTCTACTCCAGGGCAACGGTGTTTCCTAGTCATCCTCCCTTTTCTCCTCCCCCAGCTTGTCCAAAACTTTTCATCTCGCCTCTGGTTTGTTTGCCAAGAATACAATCTCCTATTTCAAATCCAGTCCTTTACTTTTCTTTTTTGAGAGTGCAATTGTCATTTTGACCATGCAGAGACTATTCTGAATGCCTAAGACTCTCCCATGCAGCAGTGATAATGAAGAGCAATCTCCACTGTACTATTTCTCACTCCAACAACAGCAGGGAATTCTAGAAATCAGGATAGATTTTCATTTGATTCCGAGTCTAGATATTCAAGCTTTATGACCTTTCACCTTATGGTCTGATGCCAAAATATGAAAAGAACTGAAGAAACCAAAAATTAACCCCATACTGGTAGACAACAGAACAGGAGGCTAGGAAAGGGACATCTTTCCTATTGGCACCTTTCATCTTGGCATCTTGGTCATTGGGAAGAACTGGGGCATATCACACAGATGACTTGATGAAAGCTTTGTCTTCTTACCTTGCCCTCCTCCAGGACTAGGCTCCACCAGGGATTTACTGACATCTCCTTGGACAGAGAATCTAGTGCGGCACAAAGAGGTCCTCAAATGTAGAGAATCCACGGGTGTCTGTGTTTGAACAAGGTTTATCTTAGGTCACTGTCTGTCCTGCTGCTGGTAGGAATTTATTGGGGAGGCAGAAAAGAAGAGCCTCTTTACTGGTGGAATAAAGTCATGGACAGACTTCTAACCTATTCGTCTTGTCCGGAGCCCCTGCCTTCTTTCCAGCTACCCTGGAAAGATATGGTCCTTTTGCTGCTTTCATTTACACCTAAGTTCTTGGGACTTGAAAACTGATGAAGCTAGTGACTGCTGCATACAGCCAATCATGAGAATGTGGAGTAAATGCACAAGGGAGGTGCGAATGAGGTAGGGCAGGTGTTGAGGCAATTTCTGAGAATATTCTCAGTGGCAGAAATTGGAGGATTGGCAGGAATACAATGTGGGAAACAATGGAGCCAGAGATTTTTTTTATTCTTTCTTCCAGCACTCTTTGGCAGTCAGGCTCATGGCAGCATCTTATTGAGTGGCCAAGGAGAGAATGAGTAATAGAAGATGGAGAGGGCTTCTGCTTCTAGAACACCAGGTGTGTCCAAACCAGTGTGGGCATAGAAGTGGTCCAGTCTGCAGAGTGAGTCCACAGGAGATAATGAGAACTGATCAAGCCTATGGGTCTGAGAAGAAGACCTGTCAGTGAAATATAGTTCTTTGGAAGTATAGTTGCCAAATCACTTAGATCTGTCCTTGCAAATATGAAGTAATTGCAGAATCATCACACCTTCTGACAAACAGGTAGGTCTGTTTAATCTTCCACAAGACTCCCAGCAGCATATGTCTCTTGGAGGGGAGTGAGAATGTCCTCCTCTTGGTATTTCCCAAGGGCACCCTTACCCATTCCCATACATATTCCTCCAACACTTTCAAAGTAGTGTCTTCCAATCATTTTCTTCAAGGGAAGAAATCTTTCCTTACCTCTACCTTGGCTGCAACATAACCAGTCCCTTAGAAATGGAACCCTGGCAGGTATTCTAAGAGGCAGTGTGTCCAGAAGAAAGGAGATGAGGCCACTTCTCTGGTGTGGGATCCGGGTTATCTTGGGAGCTGCGTGATATGCTCATTTGCAGATATGAAGCAAAGGCAGCCTTCTGTGAACCATTCAGCACCCGTTTCTTAAGGATCAGCACCAGCTACACCATTTAGAGTCCCTTCTCCAATTGGAAAAGTCAATACTCTATGCCTGCCCATTATCAGTCCTTCTCCAGGGCTAAGGAGACTTCCTTCCCTTTGCAGACTCTCAATTTTCTGCTTTAAGGATTGCCTTATCCTAAAGTAGCCTGAATCAAGTACCCCACCTTGGACTAGGAACAGAGGTAGAATGGGATGGGGTGGGATGCCAAGGGGGGAAGAATAGCTCAGGATTGCAGATTACATGACAACCTCAGAAGCCAGCTCTCTCTCAAAGAGTTCTCAGAAGCTGTGACCTCTGACAAATGGCATACCTTTTCATGCCACTGTCTACCCAACTGTGAAATAGCCAGATAAAACACTTACCTCCATGAAGGGCAGAGGGGCCTATGGGACACTCTGCAAGTGAATAACCTGCCAAGCATTCAACGGAGGTTGGGGAACGCAGCAGAAAACGGTCAAAGCATCATTGCAACATGGGCCCCAGCCCCCCATCAGCCCCTCCCCCATTCAATCCAGGCTAGAGAGTGAGGGGTGGGAGGGGAAGAAGGCAGGAAAGGGGCACCAGCATGCATTGCATCACATTCCTTTCTTTTTCTTCTCCTCCCCACCCACCAAGGAATCCCCACATTTACAGGTTATTGTGTGTGAGGGGGAGGTGCTGCAGGGGAGAGTGCAGAGGACAGTGGTAATCAGATCATTGGAGCACAAGGCGGAAGTAACTCATGAGGGTAATGAGGAGCCGAGGCTGCAGTGCTGCCCAAAAGGTGGGAAAGGAGGACTTGGAAATAAGCTAAGGCTGAGAAGGCAGAGATGATACCGAAACAGGGTGAGAGCGAGAATACAGGAGGGAAAAGAATAAAAAAAATATGTTGGTCAAAAGGAGGAAGGAGGAAAAGGGACAAAAAACAGGGAGAAAAAATATAGTTGCTTTTTTTGTTGTTGCTTTTCAGTTTGTTTAAAAATTTTTTCTTTTTGTTGTCTTATTTATTTATTTTTTTAAAGAATCTCACACCTGATATTCCACGTTCCATCCTTTTCGGTTCACCAAGGGCAATGAAGAAATTCTCTTGCCTTTCGTATTCCTCCTCATCTACTATTTTAACCCTTACGGTTTTCCTGTAGGGACAACAAGAGAGAGAGTGTGTGTCGAATGGGTCGGCAAATTGGTTGGTCACTTGGAGCACAGCCTTTAAAATCATCCCCCATCATTCTTGGCACATGCAGCCCAGTCCCGCCATGGTGGCTTTGACAAGACTAAGGTGGATTGTATTGTTCTGCTAGTTTAAAAAATGGTCTTAGCTTTTTTGTCTTCTTGGTCATAACTGTCCTTATGGATGAGAGGGAAAGGGAGCCAGGAGGCAAAGAAAAGAGGGCAAAGGGATGAAAGGGATCCAGAAGGACAGCAAGGGAGTGGTAAGGGAGAAGGGGTTGATGGTGGGGAGGAGTCATTTCAGATCCTGCTGATGGTTAGTAGGAAGTGAGTTGGGCAGCACATTCCACTGGGTGTCACATGGTAAGTGGCATTTCTTTGGGCAGCAGGTGAACTACTGGGTATGACCCAGTAGCCTTCTACCACAGGAAATATGTCAACAGGACCTAGCTAGGAATTTATTTCCATTCCTTGTGTATATACCCACTTCTCATGTGAGCCTCATAAAGAAAATTTTATTAGGATAAGGAAGGGAAATGAGAGAGAGAGAGAGAGAAAGTATGGAGGGTGAAATTCTATGATCTCATTCTTTATCTCACAGGGCTTCCATGGTGGAAACTAACATAAGATGTTTAATACTATCTGATATAGGACTCCTTTACTATTTACACCTGATGCATTCTTGGGAAAGCGTGAAGAAAATGATGTAAATCATCACATTTTAAATCCCAAGGATCCAAGGGACAAAGTTCATTTCTGGGCATTGCAACAACACACTGTGTCTTTTAAAAACAAATCATCAGAGAATCAAAGTTTTCTTGAAAATAGTTCCCCCCTGAAGACTGGCATGAGACTGGCACAGGCCCTTGGATCTCCCTGTGTGGCTCCTCCATGGAACCGGGTGGATCTCAACAGTGAGCCATGATTTTTTTCTCTCTCTCTCTGGACTTAAATGCTTTCTAAAGGGCAAAGAAGTGCTAATAAACAATAGCCTAAAATGTCTAATCAGAGCCTCTGAGGTTCCTCCTCCATTTTAAAGACAGGCTCATCTTTGCTTTGTATGAAAAGGTAGGCTGATCTGAGTTGGTTTGTTAGGCACAGGACTTGGTGTGTGTGTGTGTGTGTGTGTGTGTGTGTGTGTGTGTGTGTGTGTTTTGTGTGAGTACACTTTTTGGTCACCTTTCTAGCACTTTTTTGGACACCTTGCTTAGTGGAAAAGACAAAACTCACTGATCGTCAAGAAGCATTTTCTGGGACCTTCTCCCTAGGCCCCAGACCCTGGGCTGTCTACGAGATGTGAGCCCAGCCTGTTGTCCCACTGCAGGGACTCTGCTGTGTGATGGGAGCGGGCTGCTGTGTGATCATGGGCATGGCCTGAAGGGATATGATTGACAGTTCTGCCAGGGAAGGTGTATTGCTGAAAATACCGGCAGCTCCCCCGCCACAGCGTTATCTATCCAGAAGAGGATTTTCCGGCTTCCCTCTTAGAGGCCTGGAGTGTATGGGTCATTTAAGTTGGAGACAAAAGCTCCATCCACTCTGAGAAGTCCTTTGACTTCTTGGTGAAGCTTCCACTCAGGTCAGAATCCTCTTTCCCCCTCTTGTAACTCTCTGCCTCCTTATCTAGATGCTCCTCATAGGGAGAGCAGAGAACTGCAAATAGGTCTTTGACCTAGACCTGGGACTCAAACCTGTGCTTTCAGCTCTGTCAAGGCCAGGGAGAGAAACACACCTTGAGAGCAGGGAATATAACAGAGAAGATAGCTCCCAAGGCCTGCACTGGGGAATGGGAAGAACCACAAACAGAATCTAAATCTAAATACAGTGATTCTCAATGCCCAAGGACTATAAGCTCAGCCCTGAGAATAGCGGCCCCATGAAAATTCGTGCTGAGAGCCTTAGCGAATTTCCAAGGGCTGCTGTCCTGCCTGGTGCTGTGCTATCTGGTCTTTTTCTTTCCTGTATATTATGCCATTTAGGAGAATTAGGGAGCCTCATACACATACTCTCAGGGCTGTGGCTCGCTCGCTCTCTCTCTCTCTCTCTCTCTCTCTCTCTCTCTCTGTTTTTCCCAATATCCATTTACCCATCTTACAAAAATTACCACTGGCTCTTGAGCATCCCTCTTACAGATACCATGTGACAGGCTGGCAGATGTTAGGACACAGCTGGAAGCAAAGAGAGAAGAGGGAGAGAGGAAAAGAGAACAAGAAAGGAAACAAGGGAAAGGTAACCAGAGAGGTAGAAGAAAGGGGAAGAGGAGACAAACAGATTGGAGAAAGAAAGAAACAGAAGAGGAGAGAAGAATGTTAATGTTAGTGTGGAGGACAGGGTACTACACCTTTCTGAAAACTCATATCCACCATGCGGGGGCCCATCATCTCAATGAAGTAATTCTTGTTTTTCTCATACGCCTCACCATCAATTAACTTGATGGGAATTGTTTTGCTGTGGATGGAAAAATAAGTATCATAAGCAAGGAGTAGAGGGGGAGGGGGGCAAGCCAGCCAGGAGAAGAAACAGGAAGAGAAGGAAACAGTGAAAAAGTCCAGAAAGGTCAAAGTTTGCCCCAACACCACAGGGGCATGAAGGACAGGGGCTGCCCCAGTCCCCTCCCTGCCTCACCGGGCCCTTCCTGGGCTTCATGTGGCTTCACGACATGACCAGATGTGAAGACTGGAAAGAGCACAGGCTTTACAGTCAAAGGTTCTGGGTTCTGGTCCTGGATTTGCTATGTGACCTTGGACAAATACTTTAACTGGTAGACAGCAGGTTGAATAATGCGTACACCATCCCAGGGCAGTTCAAGAGCCATGAAATACTACACATATAATGGCTCAGGCATTTGGGTCCTCCCATAATGCATGCTGCCCTATCCAGCTGATGTTGATCTGAAAGCTTTATTTTATAGTAAAGGGGGCAGGGGGAGTTGGCCGGTGGGAGTCTTGACTGAAAATAGCAGGACTTCTCCCCTTCTCTGGGCAGTGACTGTCACAGGGAGCCCAGGAGGCTCCATTCGGCCTGAGTTGCACCTTCTGGGACTCCACAATGGGCCTCAGAAGCTAGCAAGGCGCTCTCTCTCCAAATGAGCTTTGCAGCCCCAGGGAAACATGGACCAGGTCACATTAACTCCGAATTGTGATGAGTTTATAAACCCTACGGTGATATTGTGACTAGCACAATTATATTGGTTTTTATATTAAAAGGTGTTATTTTGCTAATTTAAACATTGAAAAATATAAACCAATTTTAGTCACCCTGTTTTGTATTTTTCTTTTCTTTCTTTCTTTTTCTTTTTCTATATTACTAGGAGCTTTAAAAAACGGACGTAGGCCAGGCCTCTTCCAACCTTTGCTTAATGATGGGGATATTTCAGGACTGGACCTGAGTCAAGATGTTTAGGCCTGGCCCAGGGGGGGTGAGACATTGCTGGATGGGGCAGGTGTGGAGCTGAGTCTCCCTCAGCCGTAGGAAGGATGGGATCACGCAGAAACCCTGTCAGCTGCCTGTGGGCGTGCCCCCTTTCAGACTCAGAGGCCTGGCCTTTGTTGAGGAGACGGAGGCCTTCAGATCCTCCTGTTATTTGTTGCTATAAAGTAGGAATATTTTCACATTCTGACTTGGGACAACCTCTCTGCTCCGCCGAGCGTTTTCAAATCACCCTTAGAGCTGGGTGTCTACAGAGCTTCCTTTGTCCACGCTGTCAATCCCACAGAAGCACATGTGGGTTCATTGCTCCTGGAGTGGATGTAGCAGCAGTTACTAATCCACCCTGGCCCCCAGTGCCCAGTGCTTCAAAAACAAAGACTCTATCCCCTCCTTACTTGCCGCACCCACCCCAGTCACAGACACACCTGGCTAGCCACCATAGGAAGGTGAATGTTCAACCTCCAAAAGGCCACAACACTTTGCCCTTCCTTCCTCCAGAGCATGGCATTGGTAGTGGAGACTGACGCCTGGGGTCTCATCCAGCCCCCACCTCTCATTAGCTGGCGACATCAGGCAACTCGCCAAAGCTTTCCAAGACTCATTTGTAAAGTGGAATACTAGTACCTACCTCATAGTGTTCTTACATGAGATCATGCATGGGAAGTGCTTGACAGGGTGCATGTTTCCCTAGTAAGTGTTTAATAAATAGCAACCATGGTTACTAAGAGCAGCATGACCTTGTTGGTGGTTTGAGAGTAATAAATAAGGGGATCTTATCATTTCCAGCCATTAAGTAAAAAAATAAGGGGAAATCAAAAAATAGAACTGGTGACCCAAGATATGGTACAGGCTGGAAATAGAAGTCAGGTCAAGAAAGAAGTGGCTAAAGCAGGATGCTAGATCCCAAAATGGGTTGAGGGACTTGGAACGTGAAGGGTGGTAGGATGGGGAGCAACTCTCATAATCTCCCAAAATCTGGTCCCATGCCCTTGTCTGCAATAAGCTCTGGGCTAGACAGATCACATGTCATAAAACATAGCCTGACTTGTGCTTTCTGTGACTTTTAGTGAGCAGATAAACAGAATACGAGAAGCCACCAACAACTTAGTTGAAGATAGGGAAATGAGGACAGACATCAGGTAGTGGCAAGAGGAATTTGGGTTAGCTAGCTGGAACCACTCGTTGGAGGGTGTCATGCGTGGAGGAGGCAGGTGTGAGATACCGTCACTGAGATCATCCTTGGGGAAGGCACCACATCTGTTTGAACATAAGGTGTCACCTTGCCTGAAGCCCAGAGAAATCCCTTGCAGCTCTTGAAAACTGAGAAAGTTCTCAGTTCTGCTCAAGCCACAAATGAGGCCCAAGAACATTTAAATTCCATCGGAGTCACCAGCCAGGTCTTGAGTTCTCTTTCCAAACTTATTCTTCCCCATTTCCATCAATGGCACCATCATCTATCAAATTGCTCAAGCCCCAAACCTAGAATCACCCTTAATTCCTTCCTTTCCCTCTCCCCCGCCCCCCGCAATCCTTCCTCCAACCCTAATTTATTAATTTGCCACCATCTTTCCCTCCACTATCAAGACCTGGATCAAAACACCATTACTTCTCCCTTGGACTTTGCAATAGCCTCCTAAGAGATTTTTCTGCTCCTGTCTTTGCCCTCTACTTGTAAATCCTTCCCTGCATAACAACCAAGATTAACTATTAAAAATGCAATCCAGGCCCACAATTGGATAGATACAAAATCCTTCGTGACCTATAGGATCTTGTATGATACAGGTGCTGTTGACCTCTCTGACTTCATTCATAACATTCTCCCCTTGGTCTTTCTGTTCCTTAAATCAAGACCTTTCCCACTTAGGGCAGCACCATTGCTGTTCTCCGTGTCTGGATCTATGCTTATCTTCAACCTTTGAGTCTCCACATATACATCACCTCCTTGGAGAGGCCTTCCATGGCCACATTCTCTCCTTGGATTTTTTTCCTCCCCACCATCTCCACCTCTCCACCACGGGTCACTTTCCACCATGGTCCCTCTGCTCATTCCCTCCAGTGCACTAATCACAGCCTGAAGTTAGCTGGTTAGTTTATAAACTTACTTGTTTATAGTCTATCTGTCCACACTAGACTGTGAGTGCCATGAGGAAGGGAAACTTGTCTCAAATTTGCCTCTGTAGTCCTAGTACCTGGCATAGAGGAGGCTCTCCCTCAACAATGAATTGCTGAGTGACTAATCGTGAATTTCTAACACACTTGAGGCTTCATGAAATCAATCTACATTGCCTTTTTGTAGTAAAAATATAACTCATTAGGGACAAAAAAAGAGAAAGCTATGTTGATAGAATGCCTAAGGATTCTCAGTGAAACAAAGAGGCCAGAATCCCAATGCTACTGAACTATACTCTTAGTTTATTAGCCTGCTAATTGGTTCCGTGTATGGGAGAGGTCTCCAACAGCAAGCCAGGATCTAACTCATGGGTTTAGGCTAGGGGTTTTGAACCCTAAGCCTCTCCTATTCCCAATGCCTCCTTCCATCCCAGTGGCACTTACTAAATGGTCATGGGGTCAGCTTATCCAGAGCAGCTGCTCCTTAAGGCAGGCATGCTTTCCAAGGCTCCAGGGACTGCCCCTGCCTCCGCTCTGAGCCTTCTGGTGCAGGGGGTGTGAAAGCATGCAGCATTCCCAGCTAAGACCTGGCTGTGCTGCTAGGGAGACGCTCCTAGGAGATCTCCCACCAACAGCCCAGAAGGGATTAGAAAACACATTGCTGAGCTGCCTGGCTGGCCCCTCAGAAGATTCCTTTGCACTGAAGACACCCAATTCCAAATCAGGCCTCTCTGGTGCTCAGAGTACTACAAAGAGAAAAGGCTGCTCTTCAACCACTGAATTCCTCTCGGGTGAAAGGGGGAGGGAGCTGTATTTACTTGTTGAATGGATGAATGACTACTACAGGGATGTAAGCTAATACATGCATTTACATTATATTCAGCACCATGAGAACTTCCTTATTTCATGCTTATTTAAACTGTGAAACATATCCATTATTACTTCCCCTTTAAAGAGATGAGACAGCCTGGCTGGCATGGCTCAGTGGTTGCGTGTCGACCTATGAACCAGGAGGTCATGGTTTGATTCCCAGCCCAAGTTTTGAGCTCAATCCCCAGTGTGGGGCATGCAGGAGGCAGCTGATCAAAGATTCTCTCTCATTATCGATGTTTCTATCTCTTTCTCCCTCTCCCTTCCTCTCTGAAATCAATAAAAATGTATTTTTTTTTAAATCAAAAGATAAGACAATGATGCTCAGGGAAGTTAGGTAACTTGCCCAGAGTCACACAGCTGGTAAGCAACAGAGCTGGGATTTTAGCGCTTGTCTCCTATTACTCCTATAGCTAACTTCATACAAGCAGATGGGTAAACCCTGGGTACCATCCCCAAGCTGTGGCCGCAGTGAGGGACCACAGAAATCCCCCACTTAAATTCAGGCAGCACAGGCAGATAATGAGTGCGTGTGCCTCTGCACTGTGGTGTGAGCAGGTGGCTTCCTAACCCTTTGGCCCTCCCTCGCTAGAAATAATCTCTAAATAATCTCTGACTCGGTGACCTCGTCCCTCCTGGTTCCTCTGAAGTGACTCTTCACCAGATCAAGAAGGGCTCCTTTTCATCATTTCTAAATTTACACTGGCTGCTCCTTGACCCGGGGCTATAGCAGAGAGCTGATGGCGGAGCTTTTAGCCTTTCCACGGGAGCCTTCAGAAGCCTCACATTTCTGTGTTAGGTTCTTTTTTTAGTCTTTATCTTCCCGGTTGGGCAGCAGCAGCTCCCATCTCTTCCCTGGCAGGTTTTTGGCTCTGAACCAGGACAAAAAGCCCCTCCCACTTCCAACCACCTTCTGACTGCCCAACATGGCCACCTTCCTCACCCTACCAAGGTCTGGGGGAAAGGCTCCTTGTCCCATGAGGAGGTTTAGGATGCTTCCACCTATTTTCTCTTGTAGATAGGGTCCCCCAAAACAGTGCTTCTCAGACCCTGATGCGCTTATGTATCACCCCTGGGGATCTTGTTAAAGGAAGATTCTGGTTCAGAAGGTCTGGGGTGGGGTCTGAGATTCTGCATTTCTAACAAGCTCCAGAGTTTGCACCGGCTGCTGGTCCAGGGCCCAGGACTCCTTGGAGAAGTCTAACTCTTCAAAATTCAGGTCAAAGGAGGCAGCTTATCAAATGCTGTTGCTGGTTGGGAAAAGGTGGGGGGCTAGAATCAACACGAAGCACGTCAACCAGAGGCTGGAGTCATTAGGTCCATTCTGACACTACATTTTGAGGGGGACACTGAAATATACCCAGAGTAGGGTGACCAGGATGAGGAAGGGCCTAAAAACCACATTTTAAAATAATTTATTAAAATGTATATAGTGCGCCGAAACCGGTTTGGCTCAGTGGATAGAGCGTCGGCCTGCGGACTGAAGGGTCCCAGGTTTGATTCCGGTCAAGGGCATGTACCTGGGTTGCGGGCACATCTCCAGTGGGAGATGTGCCGGAGGCAGCTGGTCGATGTTTCTCTCTCATCGATGTTTCTAACTCTCTATCTCTCTCCCTTCCTCTCTGTAAAAAATCAATAAAATATATTTTAAAAATAAATAAATAAAATGTATATAGTGCTTGCTTTGTGCCAGGCACAGTTCTATTCATTTAATCCTCACAACAAACCTGTGAGATAG
>NW_005871133.1:4089831-4127024 GCF_000147115.1 Myotis lucifugus
CATAAAAATCAAAAACACAAAAAATCGATGAGAGAGAAACATTGATCAGCTGCCTCTTGCACACCCCCTACTGGGGATGTGCCCGCAACCAAGGTACATGCCCTTGACCGGAATTGAACCTGGGACCCTTCAGTCTGCAGGCCGACGCTTTATCCACTGAGCCAAACCAGTTAGTGCCATATTATCTCATTTAATCTGCACCATAACGGTGAGGTAGGTACTACTTTTTACCTCCATCTTATAGATGAGGAGCCAGAGGCCCAGAAAAGTTAAGAGACTTGTCCAAGGTCGTAGCTAAATAAGTGGCAGAGCTGGGATTCAAATTTCAGACAGTGTGGCTCTGAGGACTATACTTCTAACCGGGCCCTGATATGTGGCTCCAGAGGAGAGATTCTCCAGGGGGAGAAGACAGCCCCTCCAAATGGTTCTGGGGCTGTCACCAGTGCTGCTTCCGAAGGACTGGAACCACTGGCAGGAAGGCAGGCGTCACCTCTACCACCCAGCATCACATTAGTGAAGTGAGCCTGCTTAGAAGGGAGTGATCGCCCCATTCCTGGTGGCATTAAAAAGTAAAATGATGACCATACATCCAATGGCCATAGATAGGATCCTGCATGCTACCTGAGATCAAGTAGATGAACTATAAAGGTCTGCACCCAGTGGGCCACTGGTAAACCCAGCTGTCTAGGGGGTGGGAGGAGGAACCCTGATTTGGGGAATGTGTGCCTCCCACGGTATAAATTACTCCCACTGTAGTCAATTTTAAGCTCCAAATAGGTTTAACCACCAGCTTGCAAAATTCCTAAACATGTAACAATCAGCTCTTGGGAACTGGTGGGAGCCACTGGCAACATACGACTGACAAAGTCAGAATCTACCAGAATGTGTGAGAGAGGTTAGGATGGGAAAAGGTAGTTCTGACTGACTTACACATTATTTGACCACATGCTAGTGTTTGCTCAAAATGGGTCACTATCTGATAAAGTAAGGTATTAATGTGCTTATTCAAGCAAGCCTTTGGGGAGAAAAAGGTTCAAAGGTTTGGCTTTTAAAAGGAACGTGGGCGGGTGAGGAAGCTGTGCTAGGCTGACTTTCTAAAATGTCTCACTAACGATGTTCTGCCCGAATCCCTGGAACCTGTCATTATGGTGAGATGTCACTCCCTTAATGTTATATGATACAGTTGTTATATGCCACAGCTGACCTTCAAATAGGGAGATCATCCAGGTGGGCCTGATCTAGTCACATGGACCCTAAAAAGCAGAGATCTTTCTCAGGCTACAGAGGAAGGGGAAGCCAGAGGGATTCCTGCATCAATTTCTTCCACACAGGAGAAGGACTCAATACGCTATTTCTGATTTGAAGATGGAGGGTGTCACGTGGCCAGGAGTGTAGGCACCCTCTACGAACAGAGTGGTCCTTGGATGACAGACAGCAAGGAACAGGGCCCTTTAGTCCTCATGCCACAGGAGATAGGATTCTGCCAATAACCTTAATGAGCTCAGAAGCAGACACTTCCTCAGAGCTTCCAGATAAGAGCCCCGCCAGCCAACACCTTGATTCCAGCCTTGAGCAGAAACCCAGACACGCCATACCTGGACTTGGAGCTACAGAACTGTGAGATAGTAAGTGGATATTGTGCTCCGCCTCTAAGTTTATGGCAATTTGTTACACAGCAATAGCCAATTAATAGGGGAGGCTTGTGTACTTTATGAACGGAGCCAGATGATCTCTTGGAACTGTCTTGCAGTATCTATTTGGTCATCAGAATACTTTGCCCTGATGGCAGGGCCACTGCTAGGCTATACAGCACCTTCATGCAAGGTTGAGAAAAGATACAGCCTGGATATATACTGCTCGGTATATATGCCAGGTGCCTTCCTCTGGTTTGCATAGCAACATGGTAGGGTGCAGGGCTTGGCACAAAGAGTGCTGGCTCGATGTCAGCCTCCACTCAGGGGCCTTTATGCACAACTGGAACAACTGCAGGCAGCAGACCTGCTTGGCAGACTCGCCTGATTCACCTACATGCCTGAACCCACAGGAATATGGGACAGGCTAAGGAGAGAGATGGATTTCATTGAAGAACTTCCTGCAACAGGCGGGTGGGAGGAGGATGAGCAGGCAGAGAGGTACAAAGTAGGAGGGAAGGGTGTATGAATGTGTATGGACCATGCTGCATACCTATGACTAGTCGGGCTGATCAAAGAAACCCCACAAGGATGTGGCTTCCCCCTAGGCCAGTGGTCGGCAAACTACGGCTCGGCAAACCACGGCTCGTGAGCCACATGCGGCTCTTTGGCCCCTTCAGTGTGGCTCTTCCACAAAATACCAGCTCTTCCACAAAATACCGACTTCTGCACATGGGCCATGAAGTTTCAATCACACTGTATGTGCACGTGGTATTTTGTGGAAGAGCCACACTGAAGGGGCCAAAGAGCCACATGTGGCTCAAGAGCTGTGGTTTGTCGACCACGGCCCTAGGCAAAACGTAAGAACATTTTGTCTCCACTGACAATTAAGATCTGACTGATGGGCATGGCCATGGACGTATACACCCAGGTATTTGAAGATTTGACGCTGACGCTATCCATCCTGGAATGTCTGGGCTCATCACTGGGCAGCGTAGCTGGTGATCAACCCGTGGCTTCCCTAAAGGCCCCTTTCCCAATGCCTGCAGAGCATCTTACCTTTGGCTAACGGGAAAGGGCGTCTGATGCCAGTTGAGGCAAAGTGCTGTCAACAACCCTAAAGGGGCCACTCACTTTGTTTCTCAAAGGTCAGGACAAAGTGAGGGGATTTTCAATGTTTTTAAAAGGAAGTCTTCTCCAGTAGGCACCTTCCTCTTTGAAGGCTACTTGCAGGGCAGCTCTACAGGGTAGACAAGGTTTTAAATCACAAATTTTTATCCTCTCCACCCTTTCATAGAGGAGAAAGACTAAACTCTTCATCCCAGGAATTGGAAGCTCTCGGTAATGTCCATCCATCCACCCACCCACCCACCCATTTATTTATCTGAAGCATGTTCCTGCTATCATGAGATGTATAATCTAGTGGTGTGAACATGTATAGAAAACATCCCTTTTGCACCTCCCCTTAGTTTGCTTATGTGGAATTTCCACGGGGTAGTGAGTATTACTAAACTCTAGGAAAGTTAGTACCTCCATGGAGAAAATCAACTTACTAGCACTGCCCGGGCAGCTCAAATCGGTCTCGTTTCGAGAATACCACAAACCTCAAGGAGGCTCCTAAGCTTGACTATTGCTTATGGCCTCCATGCAAAGATAAATGTGTGTATGTGTGTGCGCGTGCGTGCACACGTGCTCACACTGGAAAGTTAACATGCTCATCCACTGTCTAAGTACAATATTTTTGTTTGTTTGCTAGTACAAGAGTCCTCTCATCTGGTTAAGCCACAATAAAGATCACTCCTCCTCTTCGCTGCCCTATGGTGGGGAGTGCTCTATGTTCCTGAATGGGTGAGTATACATGTGATCAAGACATATACTAATTTAATGCAATATTTTTAAATGTAATTATTTTTTTTAAACTGCAAGAAGTCCAGGATGAACAAGATGTCAAAATTTTACATAAAGACAGGACCCGAGCCTGCACTCACATGATTCATCTCACCCTAATCCCCATCCATTCTCGTGTCACCATGCCTGTGGTATAAGGAGAGGACATGGGACTAAAAGGCAAAGGCCCGGAGGTTGAGTTCTGCTGCTGCTTCTACCCTGCTGCCTTCTCCAGGCCCTTCCCCTCTCTGAGTCCAGACAGGGACAAGAGACCTTATTTCTTTCTTAGGATTTTTGTGAGTAACAATATAAGCAAAAAAACACAACCCTTGTTTTTGGAAACCACAGATCTTACTCAGCTGTGTGCGTGTCTGAGTGTATGTGTATATGTGAGTGTGTGTATGTGTCTGTGTGTGTCTGTGTGTAGGTATATGTGCAATAGCCACCCCATTGGAATGGCTCCCTGCGTCCATTTCTTTAGCCCTGTTACAGTCCATTCCCCCCCTCAACAGCCAGAGTGCTTTTAATATTTTTAAAGAAAATCAAAACATATCACTCCCCCACTGTCTGCAGAACCTGACTTAACACTTAACATGTGATTATACTGATAGGCATACTGTGTCAGACCCAGCTAGTCCCCTGATTCCGTCCTTACCCATATTCTTCAGAACACTGTCATTGGGCTACTCTTACACAAAGGCCACACAATTGCTCCCCTCTGTGTTCCCAGACAAATCTAAGCTCCTTTGGCCTTCAAAACATGCATAAAGGGAATCACCTTGGCTAGAACCTGGTTACTGTCACCTCAGTTATTCAGTCATGACATCAGTAAAGTGGTGACTGATGCCATAAAAATAATTATCCAAATAATTATTCATAACAATTAGTGCTGTGGACGAAAAAAGGGGCCACATGCTAACCTGCCAAGCTTAGGAAAGGCCTGCATTGCAGCCTTGCAAACTCAGAGACCTCAAATAACCACAAAGCATGGTCTGAAATTAAAACTTTAACTAAAAGCAGTTTATAGTGGGTAGTCATGTCCTAGGCCAGTATCTTCCCTGACAAAGGTCAATCTGTACCTTAATTGAGCATATTGTCTTTCTGCATCTAAGATAACATACCTCCGAAATGTCAGGGTAACTTGTAATTTCCCTTTTTCCAGACCCCTCAGCGCACAACCAAATGCATGTGGGCCCCGGGACAGAGACCATAAATTCCTTCATTATTATTGTTATCATGTTAATTGTTGACTGTTAACTATCTTGCACCCACCTAAGTAAAAGAAGTATGTGTCTATCATTTTACTTTTTATCCAATCCCAGAGGTTTCCCGGCTTTGCTTTCTCTTGCCACCCTAATCTATCACCAATGGATTTCATGTAACCCACCTACGTCTTTTTCCTTAACTGTAATGTATAAAACAAAGTGAAAAACTGCCATTCTCTGGAGCATTATCCCAATCCATTGAGATTCTGCTTCCCGGCAATTGTCGACAGTCTTGCTCAAATAAACTCACAAAAATTCTTTACAGGTTTGAATGTTTTTACATTAACAGTGGTTAGGAGCATGGCCATAGGGTCGGGGCTATCTGGATTCAGTACTTAAAGAGTTTTAGGACATTTGGCAAATTCCTTAATCTCTATTGTAGGAAATGGACCTCTGTGATCCATCTCCAGCATGGTTGGCTTTTGATGGAATTTGCTGAATTCTCCCAGGGCACACAGAATGTAGGGAGGAGGGAAGAGGAACAAAGAACTATACACGTGGGCCAGCATCATGGTGGAAACCCCCAGGCGTCTGCCTCAGACAGGGAAGTAGAGGCAGCTGGAAAGGCCTCAGCCCAAGTTTTTTTAAATGGCCCAATGGGAGACCGCAAGACCTAGGCAACGTATGAGGAAACAGGTGACCACATAGTACTCAGCTAATGAGGAACCAGAGGAGGGACTGAATAAATAGGCTATGCTCCCTGCTCCAGGTGTACCTGTACAATCGGACGGACACCCGCTCTCAAGAGTGTATTCTGCCTCTGTGTATTTGGACAGGTGAGCATTTTCTCACATCTATGAGCCTCAATTTCCTGCAAAAATTAAACCTATCTCATAGGGTTTTGAATGGATTAAATGAGACAATGCAAGTAAAGCTCATAGCATAGTAAACGGAATATAATGAGCAGTCATACACCGAAAGACAAATACCATATGATCTCACTTATATGTGGAAAAGAAACCATCATAGATACAGAGAACAGATGGATGGTTGTCAAAGGCAAGGGGTAGGGTAGGGGCAAAACGACTGAAAGAGGTCAAAAGTTACAAACTTCCAAATAAATCCCGGGATGTAATGAGCAGCATGGTGACTACGGTTAGTCATGCTGTATTGCATATTTGGAAGTTTGCTAAGAGAGCAAATCTTAAAAGTTCTCATCACAAGAAAAAAATTGCAGCTATATGTAGTGATGAACCTTAACTAGACTTACTGTGCTGATAACTTCACAATATATACACATATCAAATTGTTGATATATACCTAAAGCTACAATAATGTTACAAGTCAATTATATCTCAATAAAATATGTAAACATTAAAAATATAAGCAGTCATACTGTCGAACCTCAGAGGGAAGGCGGGGGAGGGTGTGTGGTTGGGAAGAGATCAACCAAAGAACTTAAATGCATATATGCACAACCCATGGACACAGACAATAGGGTAATGAAGGCCTGGGGTAGTGGGGTGGGGGGGCGGGCTAGAAGAGGTCAATGGGGGAGGGGGAAGGAGGGAGGGGGACATATGTCATACTTCCAACAATAAAGATTTTTTTAAAAAAATAACAATAATTGCTGGTACAAGCAAAAATAAAAATGAGCAGTCATAAATGTCACTTAACTTGACAACAGTCTGTTGTTTAAATTATCACTGAAGCAACCAATAAAAGGGTTATTCTCTCCCTGGTTTCCAGGGTAGGGTCAAAAGAGGGTGAGATAGTTGGGGGCTTGACAAGTGCTGGTTTGGAACCAGGCAGGGAAATTCCTGAACCCTGTGGTCTGGACTGAGGAAGAATTACAGACAAAGGGATGGGCCTGGAGAGGAGGATGCGCCTGTCCTCAACGTCATTTCTCAGGTCCCTATCCCTGCATACAGACCTTGGCTTGCCTGTAGGAAGTCTGTTTGGAAATGAGGATTATCTTTCTCCTGCACCTGCTGCCCCAATGTTAGCCGCATGCCTTTCATAGGGTAACCTTCCCTACCACCGTACACTGCTCTTTGTTCTCGCCTGGGGTGGGAGCCCAGGGGGTGGGTGCAGAGGCAGTTTATTTGCATATTTTCATCCCATTGGTTAGAGAGGGACCTTCAAGGGTCCTGTCTGATCTCCAGGGGAGTATGTGTGGAGGAACCAACAGTATGGATTTCTCCTACAAAAGGCTCCTTCCTCAACCTTGGAAGAGGAGTTCTCACTAGAGGTCAAGTGAGTGGGCACAGCATTTGAATTCACTTCCTTCTAGCCTGATCCTGGCTGCCCTTGTTGACAGATAAGCCCCCGTTCACACCCTTCTTCCTCTCCCCGCCAGAGATGGAAGAATCCAGTTCTGCAGGCCCAATCAGTGGCAATTTCTCAAGCTCCTTCCCCACCCGGCCCTCACCTCACCACTTCTCCTGACTATGCTCCCTTACTAGATGAGGTGGTGAAAAGAGTCTGTTTCTCTTACAGAACACATCTGCCCTTCCTCCAATTGCCACCTCTCAACCACATTCAGGGTCAAAATGTTTGCAGTCAATATTCATTGCAAGAGAGACTTTGGCATATTCTTGTTCTCACGGTGGAAATAAAACGAGTTTCGGTAAGTCTGGGTTCACAGAGAGGCAATGGCCGCTGACAGGAGCCTGCCCCAATGCCTCTGGACCCTCAGGTAGAAACATGTTTGCTTACACTGCACATCTGTGGGCTGCTGCCTTTCCAATGGCATTCAGTGGTTAGGCATAGCATTCCACCTGAAATGGAAGGCGGTGGCATCCCAGGGTGATAACAGAAAACATAACGACAGTGGCAGTAATATAATACCTTTAAAATTCTACACCTGCCTGGAGGGCCTTTAATCAAGGATTTCAAAGCACATCCCCCAGATCTTGCCCATTCATCTGCACCACATCCCTGGGAAAGAGCTGGCAGGCAGGGAGGTAGCAGCGCACTACAAATAGAGCACTGTATCATTATCTTTGATGCAAACACTATGTATTTAGACAGCATTTCTCTAAAGAGCTAAAGGGCTCCACACACATTATATTATCTAATTCTAGCTCATTCATACAGCATCCCCCATATTTGCTGCCTTGCAGGTAGTTTGGAAAAGCCTTGGATCCACACAAGCTCACAGCTGTAATGCCTATTCTCCTCCCGCTCCTGCTTAATTCACAGACACTTCCCAGTGCCGCCCCTGCTGACCTCAAGGAGCCAATACCACAGAACGACTCACCTCGTCTACATAGCACACGTTAGGTTTTATGCCAGTGACACCAAGGGCTATAGGAAAAAGCCATAATACATTTCCTGTCAGACTGCACTTGGGTGTAGTTGGTTGGGTTGTGAAAGCTCCATCTGTGTGGCTCTCAGATGGACTTCCTGATTATTATGAAGACACAAGGCGGGCTTTGAGTTTGCAGGGGGTGCTGACCACACAGGCCCATGGCCCACACTGAGCTTCTAACACAGGGGTCCTCAAACTATGGCCCGTGGGCCACATGCAAATACAAATACTGTATTTGTTCCCGTTTTGTTTTTTACTTCAAAATAAGATATGTGCAGTGTGCATAGGAATTTGTTAATAGTTTTTTTTAAACTATAGTCCGGCCCTCCAACGGTCTGAGGGACAGTGAACTGGCCCCCTGTTTGAAAAGTTTGAGGACCCCTGCTCTAACACAATCTCTCCATTCACCTTGAAAGTGCACATTACCCTTAAACCTGATCAAGTGGGTTTTTTCGTGTGTAAGAGCTTCTGTATTTCCCTTCTGCGGACACCGTCAGGGAGCTGATGTTCTTCTGTTTTGTACTTACAGTACATCTCACAGTTGTAAAGAATCAATCAAGTGTGTAATTATTGCCTTATTTGTCTTCCCCACTGTCCTAGACTCTACAAGGACCGGAGCTGTATTTGCTCTCATTGTCTCCATATCTCCAGACTGAAGCACATGTCCGATGCTTAATAAAAAGACGTGTTGAATGAATAAATGAGGGAATGAGGGACGGTATGAATCACAGTGAGCATTCTTTGGTTTAGAGTTTCTAATCGTGCCCTTTTTGCATTGGCTGAAGTCCCATTTGAAAGCATCATAAGGGCCTCCACTCCCACTGCACATCATCACGTGGTCTCACCAGCAGCCCCCTTCATTCTCCCAGCCCTGGGGGAGCACACAGAGGTTTCTTAAGTAGAAGTCATATATTTGCCTTCCCCTCCCCATCTGCAATCCCATTAGGCCTAGACTCATCCAATAATTTAATGGAGGTCTGGCCTCAGCTTATTCATTTGACCTTCTCAAAAACCCAGCATCCCCAGCAAACCCTCTCGCCTGCACCTGTGTATGTGGTGGAAAAACACAAATTCTGGGATCCTAGAGATGTGGGTTAAAAATCTCAGCCCTGTTCCTTATGTATAGCCGTATGACCCTGACCAAGTTCCTAGCCTCTTTGAGCTTCATGTCTTCAGCAGCAACATGGAGAAGGTAGAATCCATTGGGTGGTGTGGGCTAAATGAGAAGACAGGGGCAGCAGGCTCAGTAAACGACTGCTCCCCATCCTACCCTTCTATCCTTGACCCTTCCTTGACTCACCCTCCTCTTGGCTGTCACTCATCCTTTGGATGCTTCTAGCTGTCACCCCCTACGTTTTAGACTACATGCTGAAAGTGTTGAGACTCAGACTATATTTAGATGCTTTCGCTCTTTTCTTTTTTATACCGCTGTGTCGCTATGGTGATGGCAGGGAGGGAACGGGGGAGGACAGCCTGAAAGGAAGAATGGAGCTCAGCCATGAAGATCAGTGGGTCTGGCCGGGGACTGTTCCTAGTGAGCTGGTGCTCTCTGAGGACCCTTGTCTGTGCATTCCATCAGGAGATGCCGCCAAGAGAAAGGAGGAGGCGCTACCTAGTAAAAGCTCTCAAGAAAAAAGGAGCTAAGGAGGCCTGACTGCTGAAAGCTGCTCGCGCCTCTGGCCCAGCCACATCCTTGGCTCCGGAGCCTTCCGCAAGTGGTTTCTCTATCAATAGTCAGGAGACAGCAAATGGGGCTGGGTGGAGGAATGATATCGAAATGCTGGAGTTTGGAAGATGCTCAAACCAGACTTGTTCCCAGGAAGAAAGTGGGAAACACTGTCTCATTCAGCTCTGAGTGCTTGGGGGGCAAAACAACAGGGTCCAGTGGAGCCACATCACGGCCCAGTGTCATCATGGATTCAGTCCATGGAGGAACCAAAGTTGCATAAGGGCAGACAGGAAGAGAAGGCTCCTTAATTCATGTGCAATGCTCCATATACACACTGGACTTGCATGGCAGACTCAGAGCTGATAATGAAAACTTGCACTGTGAAACCCACTGTTCCTAAAGTGGTTACTCAAACATCATTTCACTGGATTCTCAAAACGTTGTGATGACGTAGAATTATCTTTACATGAGGAAATGGCCCAAGAGAGACTGGGGACTTGCCCAAGGTCACACAGCTGGTAAATAGCAGAGCAGGGGTTTGAACCCAGGCTACCTGGATTCCAAATCCAATGCTCTTAGCAGTATTCCGATGGCTATCAAAACCAACATTTTAGAGCCACAGAAAATGTGTGTGAAGAAGGCAGCCTATAGAGAAGTGTGACCAAGCCCAACCAACTGGGCAACACTGGCCAGCGCACTCACTGCTGTTTTGATTGTTGACAACAACACGGTCATTAATCACCAAATCTGTTTTAATTAAATGATCCTGAATAAGACCGTATCATCTTGGCTATTTTCCAAGGCAGACGTGGTGTCCCACATGCTTGGGCATCTTCTCTGTTTCACAAACTTCCCTGTCCTGTGGCCTAAGAGGGGCTGTGACTCGGCTTTTGCAGCATAGCCTCTACTTAGAGCAGCTTCAATGCTTGTTGTTGTCCATCTTCTGGGGCTTGAGGATAGAAATCCCGGGGGTGAGTGATTATCTTATCTTTTTACCCTGCTGGTCATTATTCAGCCAAGCTTCACACATTTCTGCCTTTTCAATTTTTCCTCACACTCTGTCTAGTCAAGTTTCTAAAGAAGGGAACTTGTCACTAAAGCCATCAGACAGAACACTTAGCATTTTCCTCACACACACGCACTTTCAAAGTACTTTTCCACCTCTCTCCAGTGTTCAGTCTCTAGAGGGGATGTGGTGTCTGGGAGGATGGCATTTAAGAGAAGGGAACATGGAACACTTTCCAGAATTGCCTGATGGGGACTCAGAAAATAGTCACTGAGGAAGAGGAGAAATGGAATTTGGGAGAGAAATTAGGGACCTGCCTGAGGTAAAAAAAAAAAAAAAAAAAAAAACTGGATTGCAGGTCTGAAGAGTCCTCGGTCTCCGGATTTCCATAATTCTGTTTCCCAGGTGGCACTTGAAGTTTTTGAGAGACAAAAAGCAGTGGAGGAAGAGGATGTCTGTTGTTTATAAAGTGGATGGCAGAAGGGGAGACCTGGCTGGACAAACCGTGTAGTAGGGGAGAGATGGGTAATGAGTGCCTCCTGGACTTCGGTTCAATTACATTTATAAATCATTATTGAGCCCCTATGGACAAAGCATGTGCTAGGTGTTAGGGGCTGGAGGAGTCACTAACGTGAATAAGACATTGTTTTTTACCCCAAAAAGCCTGGCATGACACAAATGACAGATGTTGGGGAAGAGTGACCTAGAATCCCTCATCGCCAAACTCGGAGCTTACAGGTCTTTGTCTGTGGCGATTTCTCTTGAGCTCTAGTCTTGGGAAGGGGAGCAGACTGGCGCCCCATTTTTCCATGCACATCAAAATGAACACACAACACATACACACACAAAAATACAGTACTACTACTAATAACAATATTGAGACACATGCAAGCACATCATCATTTTCCCTTTCCTTCCACACGTCCTCCCTGGGCCTGTGTACTGTTGACATGCTGACCTGATTCCTCCTGGATTCCTCCTAGATAGTTTGTATTGAGGATTATTTAGTGTGATGCCCCTAGGGCCCTTCCCTCACCTTTAACCTGCTCACCTCCCCACCTGCATTGACCCATAGTGACTGAAACTCTACAATATGCCCAGCACTGTGTGTGGCACCTAGTAAATGTCAGGCAATTAAGCGGCATAGATGCTATAGCATAATAGGATGCTATGCTACACAGATAAGTAAAAGAGTTTCCCTCCTCTTCAAGAATTCACAGCCCAATGGGGAAGGCTAACATGCGAGCAGATGTTTATACTGAAAACTCAGGGTGACTCCTGAAACTGGGCCTTGAGCCTTTGAAGTTCCTGTATGTCCTAAACCATTTATCGTTTTAAAAGAATAATGACAGCTAATACTTACATCTCATTTAATATGTTCTAGGCTCTGTTCTAAGAGCTTTACATGTATTAACTCATCAAATCCCCACAACCCAACAGGGTAGGAAATATTATTTTTTTATCTTCTTTTAGGGATGATAAAACTGAGGCACCTGCCCAAGGTCACACAGCTAAAAAATTACAGAGAACTTGAACTGAGGTGGTCTAGCTCCATAGTCCATGGCCTTAACCACCATATTATACTGCCTTTCAAATGAGATCATTAAAACTGCTTTTAAGTGAGACAGAAGGAGAGTTTGGCCTCTGTCATCCACTGTCACCTTTGGATTTCTCTGGCTTCTTTACCCCCAGCATTTATCAAGTGTTCCTTATATACCAGGCACTGTGCTAAGTGCTTTCAACACATCTCATAACCTTCATTACAGCTAGATGAGACGGGTCCTGGCAGTGCACCTGTTGTGGACTGAATGGTTGTTTGCCCCCAAAATTCTGGAGTTTCAAAAACAACCGGACAAGTTTTTCCAGTTCCCTCAGTCTAAGACCAGCCATGCCACGCCTTCTGCTCTGGGAATGAATCTGTACCCACCTCTTGCTAAGTCTGAATCAGATTCCATAAACCAGACCCGCTACTCCATGGAGCCAGTGCCGAGTTAGCAGTGCTAGAGGGAAGACGATGGGAGTATCAGCCGAACATCCCCTTGTAGCTCCAAAGGCCCTGAATCACTGAAGCCTGGGGCTGCTGCTGATGTCAGCTTCCACGGGTATCACTATCCAAAGCACAGGTCTCACTGTGTTGGATGATAATCCAAGAAAACTCTTCAAGGATCTCTAGCCATCTACCCAATTTTTAAAATCATGACCCCAAGGGGAAATAATTCAGGATTGTCCTCTCTCTGGATGTCCTGGCCAAAGTTCGGACTAGCATATTATTCAGATAGCCATCATAAAGATGAGAGAAGGAAGACAGTTTGGAGTGAAGAATAGAGAACAGGCAGACAGGCAGATGGCACTCTGTAGGAGTAACTGCCTTCCTAGGAAGGCTCTTGGGTTGCCGTGCAACTTCCATTCATCTCCTTAAACTTCCTGGAACATTGGCCGCTCATGCACATTACCTATCTATCAAGAGCCCAGCAGTCATATAAACACTGTCCATCAATGGCCACAGGGGCTTATGTCCAACAGGTTCAGACACTTGCCACTCGACCTCATTTATCTTCACATTTTTTATTGCTCTGCTATAAAAAAAAAATCTTGAGCGCTACAATCTCCTTTTTTCCTGTCTTAAGCAATTACTCTCTATCAAATACTCAATTCCATTTTCTCGATGTACAGAAAAATCCCTTGAGTTTCCATTCACAATTTTAGCTCTTAGGTAAATCAAACAAATTCAAAACAGTTGCTACAAGAGCCAAAAAGGGGGAAAAATTCAGCACAATCACTTATATGTATTTGCTTCATGGAATTTGAGCTCTGTGTACTGTCAGTCATTTCTATTTTATAAAAGAAATGCACAAACCAGAACTTTGCAGTCCCTCTAATCGCCAAGTAGAAAATTAGCTAAACGGCATTCTGGATATTTATGGTGCATCTATGTATGCATGGAAATGTGCTAGAAACTGACAAATTATAGGTCTGATTGTCTGTCTGCCAAGAATGCACTATATGTGCCTAATAGACAGTATTTGATAGCTATAGAACAGGAGCTACGGGAAGTGTGCAGTCAGTGGGAAGAATGATCACTTCGTAAGTATTTAGAATACAGCCCAGCTGGTGTGGCTCGGTGGTTGAGCGTCGACCTATGAACCAGGAGGTCATGGTTTGATTCCTGGTCAGGGCACATGCCCAGGTTGCAGGCTCGATCCCCGGTAGGGGAAGTGCAGCAGATCAATGATTCTCTCTCATCATTGATGTTTCTATCTCTCTCTCCCTCTCCCTTCCTCTCTTAAATCAATTTAAAAATATATTTTAAAAAAGATTACATAAGGTTCAGGAGGTGAGGTGAAGAAGAGGAAAGAAGGTTACAAACAGTACATCTTTGAAAGAAGAAAATACAAAGTACATTCAGCAGACCATGGGTAGACCATATGGCCAGAGCAGGAGGATAGTGGGAGCATATAAGAAGTGACATATACTAGTATATATATCTGGTTAGTGATGCTCTAAGAAATAACAAAACCTCTTAACTAGATAGGAGGGCCTTGGGAATAGAATCCATCTCAGCAGGTTTTCTGGGGAAGTTGGTGCCATCATCTCCTATGGATACTGCTGTTTCTTTCCTAAGGGTTGGCTGACCAGCACAATCCTCAAAGCTGCATCAGCCAGGAATGAGTCTGTCCTCCCTGTTATCCTCAGGTAATGGTCCCTTCCCCCGCAGGCAATAAAACCCTTCCCTGCTGCTTCCTGCCACTGTCTGCTGACATCTGAGTCAGTTGCCTCAACATTGAAGACTTTGGTACTTGGCTCACAGTCTTCCCACCAGCATCCCTGGTGATATTAGTGGCTCCAAGATGACTAATCCAAAATCCTTGGCCCTTAGTCCCTTGACCTTCTCATCTTTAATGACTTCGCCACTGCTTCAGCCATCACTCTCAAGTCTACACCCTGAGCTCTGCCATCACCTAGAGCGGCTCCACCTCTGAAACAAAAATTCACACAGACCAAAACTGGACTCACATGCTTTACCAAGACTGTTTCTCCTCCTTTGATCCCTATGTCAGTGGATCATCACTGTCCACTCACTCCTGCATCCTGGATCCCTCTCCTGACTACCCCCACACCCAATCAGGCACCAGATCCTGTTGTTTCTACTACTTACAGACTATGAACACAATTTCTCCTTTCCATTCCCCCGTAAAACTCACGCCATCACCTTTGGCCCGGATTCCAATAACAGTCTCCTAACTCATCACCCTGACCTAATTCATGCCCAATCACTCAATTTCATTCTCCCAACACAGCTGTAGCCATCTGTTCAAGTTGCAAATCTCATTAGGACCCTCCTCCCCCTTTTAATGGTTCTTCACTGTCCTCCAAACTTCTTAAGCATGCTGAAAAGACGCTTTTTTCTGGAATGCCATTGCTTGCCCTCCTTCTTGCCCAGTCCCTGTACATCCTCAGGATCTCAGACATCCTCGATCAGCTGCCTCCTGCACACCTCCTACTGGGGATGTGCCCGCAACCCAGGTACATGCCCTTGACCGGAATCGAACCTGGGACCCCTCAGTCCGCAGGCCGACGCTCTATCCACTGAGCCAAACCGGTTCTGGCGTCCAAACTTCTTAAGCATGCTGAAAAGACGCTTTTCTGGAATGCCATTGCTTGCCCTCCTTCTTGCCCAGTCCCTGTACATCCTCAGGATCTCAGACATCCTCTTCTCTGAGAAGCTTCTCCCCATTTCCCTGCACTGGTTTGGTGAGTCTCTCATGTCCTTCCCCAGTATTCTGTGCTTGCCTCTGTGATGACACTTATCACACTTAATTGCAAGTGCTTGTTTATAAGGCCGTCTTCAACACAAAGCACAGTTTGCAGAATGTAGCAGGAGTTCATAATTGCTTGTGAAATGAACAAATGAATGAATGAGTGAGGAAAATATTTTGAATGCAGAAATTGGAGGTAAGACAAAGTCAAAGGTAAATTTAAGGTTTCATACTGGGTAAGGAAGGTGGGAGTGATGGAGCAATGGACAGGGAGAGGGACATCTAGAAGAAGAGGAATTGGTTTTGGTGAATGAAAACGATGCTTTCAAATTGGACATGCTGACTGGGAGGTTGTGGGTAAACGTAAGGGAACAGAGCTCAGGAGACACAGATGTGGGATTTATCCACAAAAAAAGATATCTTTGAAGTAATCCACATAGAAGATGTCTTCACTATAGAATCCATAGAGAAAAGAGCACTGGACAGAGGCTTCTTCATGAAGGAAGTTTTCCCAGTTATCCAGATAATTCAGGTCTCTTTTTTTCTGAATAATGGTCTCTATTTAAAAATTTTTTAAAGATCTGCACTGTGTGTGTTTCCTCCTAATGACTCTTTCTATTTTTTTGAGCATATTTTGCTAACTCCAGCTGTTAATAACCTCATCACACAGTCAGGCCATCATGACTTCTGATGGCTGTTTTTATTGTGTGTGCGTGTGTGTTTTTTAAATTATATTTTTATTGATTTTAGAGAGGAATGGAGAGGAAGAGGGAGAGAGAGACAGAATAATGAGAGAGAATCATTGATCGGCTGCCTCCTGCACATCCCCTATTGGGGATCAAACCTGCAACCTGGGCATGTGCCCTGACCGGGAATAGAACCGAGACCTCCTGGTTCATAGGTCAATGCTGGCTGTTGCTTTTTTTATGCAGAGTGGTGACTATTTTTCAATTAACGTTTACTATTTCCCCTTAAAAGATGATTTCTTTAATCAACATTGGCTGGCTATTGATCCACCCATGTTTTATAAAAAATATTCTTGCTCACTCTCCCTCCTGTTGATTTTTCATAAGGAAGTCTACATTCTCAATTTTCATCTTGTCCATTTCAAGTGAATATTTGTGAGCCCTTAAACATATCACATAACATGGGCACATCCTTATTGTGCCTACTTATCAATCTCAAAAGCTTGGTCCTCTCAGTGGGTGAGAGTACAGCGCATTAGCTCTTCACAAGGGCTACATTTTACCACTGGAAGCCAAAATCAGCCAACATTTTCCAATTTGTAAGTATAAAGGTTTTATTTAGCAAAATCACAATTATTTTTCAGGGTTGAAATATAAAATACAAGGGAGCTGCACGAATCTGATAATGTTCTTTCCTGGCAAGGGAAGAATCTTTGATCTTTTGGAAGAACTGTGCACAGTGCTCCTTATTCTAAAGAAATTCAATATGCCACATTTCTGAATCCCACAGAATGACTACAAATGTCCTTGATGACTGTGTACCGCTGGGTATAGACCTATGTTGAGTGTAAAAGTACCTCCCTGTTGTGTGAGCTGCCCTGGTGAAATCTGGAAGTGTAGCAAAAACTCCCTTCTAGGGATAAAGCCTTTTGAGGGGTCATGAATTGCTTTGATAATTCAGGTACCTTTTTACCAGAAAGTCGTGCATGCTCACAAACCATATTTTGTATGTAACTTCAGAGGGTTCACAGACCTTCTGAAAACCCAGCCGTTGACCCCCTAAAGGTCCTTAGGCTCCAGGATAATGATCCATTGTGGATGGGGGAGGGATTTCAGGAACCTCAGAATGTGCAGAAAACAGCTGCAATGAAAATGTGAACTTCTGGGCAGTAGCTACGGCTCCCGGAAGGGGATGCCTGGCTGCGTGCAATCACGCCCAGCATGGCACCGAGTGGGCTGCCCTCCTTCCTTCTGCAGGATACCAACTTTCCTACTCATTCTATTATGAGATTTTATTTTATGTCAGCACAGCTCTGGTTTTATGATGGAAGTCAGCACAAAATAGCTTTTCCCAAACAAAAATTTGCCTTATGGTCATTTCAGCTAAAAACAAACCCCCTTTTTAGCAAGAGGGAGGGGAGGCGAGGAGGAGTGCTCTTTCTGCCTCTCTCTGCTTCTTTCCCACCAAACCCCAGCTCCTCGCCTTCTCTAATGTCTTCCTGTCCCTTGACCTTTACTCACCTTTATCAGGTCTCATTTCATTTTATTGAAGCTGGCACCTGAAAATCCTCTATCAGTTCCAACCTTTCAAATATCTGGTGTTTCTCTCATTCCATATTGCTTTGCACACGTCTGATGTCTGGGTCCCACACCATTCTGGAGAATCCTAAAGGGCAGCTTGGTGCTCTGGATCATCTGAGTCAGCATCTCCTATGTCCATCCCTTTTAACTTGAGGCAACACAATCTCCCGCCATCAATATTTTTTCAAACTTCACTGACCTTTAATTTTTCATAATCATGTTTGAAAGTGTGACCTAAAAAATATGCCAACTTAAGCAACCACTAATTACAAACTATGCTGTGATCAACTGTGCCCATCTCACCATCCTCCTCCTAAATGCATTCACTACGATTCTGTAAGTATAGGAAACAGGAAAGCTCTTTAGTTACAGAGACAGTTTGAGATTTTTGTCTCTTTCCAAAGGAAAATCCTCTAAAACACCATCATGCTACAGATACAGTTTTCAAGCCAACATTTCTCACCGTGTTGCTTGTTATCCAATACTTCCCAACCCATATACTTTGTTCAGGTTGTCCTTTGATTCTGCTCCTAAACAAATCCTTTCAGGGTTCTTGAGATCCTGACTCCACAAATGTTTCTGAAGAAACTTTATTGTTCTGTCCTTAACATCAGGGCCTTCCTGCCCTGTCTTTTGAACCTGGGCCTTCAGCCATACTCAGCTACTTGCCTTTCCCAGGTTCTCACAGTCTTCTGTGTATTTGCCAAGGTGGTTGTTTCTGTCTGGAAATCTCTTCCTCTCCTGTAACGATGCCCCTCTCACCCTAATCCAGACCCACATGGATGCCCCTCCTCTGGCTCTCAAGGCTCTTGCATCATAGAGCTCATGGCACAGTGTTATCATGTGACTTACTTGTCTGTGCCCCTCCCCACCCCTCCCCCCACACACACATACACACACTCACACACCTCACTAGACTAGGAGCTCCTTCAGATCAAGGACTGCATGTTATTTGTCACCTAGTGCATGCACCCCCTTCCTCCAAACCTCTGCTTTGGATATATTCATTCCTCCAATTCTAACCAAGTGAGCTGCCATCTTCTTACACATCCTCCCTCCCTGGAAGAGTGACTGGTCTACGTGGCCTCTGACACCAGAGGGACAGACTATCTTTAAGCTAAAGATGTGAGCCTGACGATTGCCTGCAACCTTACCCCAGCCCAGTGGAGGGGACCAGTCTGGCAGAAGAAAGCTAACATCAAAGGAGAAGACAGGAAGCATCCTAGCGACATTCCTGGCTGTGGTCATCCCTGGGACTGCTTTGCCCGTGCTTTGCGTATCTGAGCCAGTGAATCCCTTTCTCCAGAGCAAATGCAAGTTGGGAAGCCAACTTTGCAAAAGACGGGGGCAAAGTAACATTGACCACCTTCTTCATGTCTCTACCTCTAGTTGCTGACTCAGGGTCTGGAATTGAAAAGGGGGGTCCATCCACCTAGCCATTGTCAGTTCAAAGCCTGAAATCGTGTTTGTTGTAATGTGGACTCAGTAACGGAGGTGACAGTGACCAAGTCTGTCATATGACAGTGAACACGTCATACTGGGTTAGCAGTATGAGAATCACACCTTAGAGTGTAAAGTGACTCCACACACATTCTGAGACTATTTGGACTATTTGGGACTGAGTTTGTTCTCTTGGTATTTGATCAACCATCCTGCAGAAATGTTGGCTAATTATTCTTCTCTAACCAAGAATAATAAGCTCTTCCGGGACACAGCCCTGAAAGACCAAGTGAGGGAGAGTGTAGCATGCGCACTCACTGAGTGCCCAGTTGGCTTTCTATTTGCATGGTGCACAGACCACAGGACGTGGGAGAGAAGACAGCTGAGATGGACGTTGTTTAGCAGCTGTGTAGCTCTAGAGAAGCAACTTAACTGCTCTGGGCTGTGCTTTCCCCATTTGCCAAGTGGAGAGACTTGCCTCGCGGCACTCACAGGACCACTGAAAGGATGCAACGCGAAAGCACATATGGTGGCACCTTGCTGTTGTTGTCAAATCCTTTCTAGGAGAATCCTGTCAGGCCCTTCTCTAAACACAGAGGCCACTGCAGGGCTGGCAGGCTGCTTTGATAAACATATGGTCTAAGGCGGACAACTGCTTCAGGAGCTGGCCCAGGGCACCTTTGTCAAGGAACTCAGGTGAGCCTTTCCGCTTGCTTTCTTCTCCTCCTGGCTCCAGTGCCAAACCAAGCTTCTGGACACTTCTCTGTCTGCCACTGCTCAGAAACCCTCTCAGCTCAGCCTTTGGCCAGGAAGACAGATCCCGAGTCTCCAATGTCCATCTCTTGGAACACGCGTCCAGGTACCTGCCCTAGCTAACGAGTTGGGCCGAACCTCAGAGAAACCTGACAGGCTGCTCCTTCACAGGTGCCCACAGCCTGTGCAATATCTGGGATGTTTCTGTCCCACGGCCAGCTCTGTCTAAGATCCGATGATGACAACTGGCCAGACAGTGTGGGCCAGCATGGGCAAGGTGCCTGGGGGCGCTGTCCAGCTCCCACTCTGCTTCCTTCCTTGCTGACCTTTGCATAAATAGCTTCCAGCAGCTTCCCAATCTGCTTGCCTGAAAGGGGACGTCTCTGACACCCATTGCATGGCCTCCCCTCCCAGGGAAGGCAGTGGTGGAAAGACAGCCCTGCCGCCACCAGGAGAACTAGCACAAGGAACACAACCTTGCTGTGTCACATTTCTACCCTGTAAAATGGGGATCATAAAACCCAGCATTCAGTCTTGTGCTCAGTAGGTGCTCAGTAACTGATGTTTCCTTTCCCATCCCTCGGTTATAAAACCAACAGCCCCCCATCCCTGGAATACCATACATCTCTGGCAGAAAAACACATGCAGACCCAAATCCATAAATGAAATTATTTTCAGCAATAAATTTGGGGGTGGGAGGAATCCGTCTCCTTATCTCCGTGACCTGCTGAAACCCAAATTCTAGGGTCTGCACCCCCCCCCCCAACAATGGAGGATGCAACATGAGCTCAGGTCCTTCCTGGGAGTGGGAAGCGAGGGTGGGGGGAGCAGGGCTCACTCTGTCAGCCTGGCTCAGGATGAAGACAGACTGTCCCCCCTGCTGTTGGCGGGAAGGAGCTCCACGCTGGGTACAGCTCAGCAAAGCCCCGGGCTGGCGCTGGCGCTGGCGGTGTGTGACAGCCACAAACATAATTCCCCGTCTGCAGAGGCTGCTTACGTCTTCAGAGCACTTTATCTTCTTTTATCTGCTTCCCCCACTACAATAGCCATGTGACACGGGCATTATCGTTTCCATCTGACAGACGAGGAAATGAAGCAGAGAGCAGTGTCGCGAGTGGCTGTTAGGGAGTCAGACGGAGCTGTGTTCACATCCTGGCTCAGCTGTGTGACCTTGAACTCGCTGCTGACCCTCTGGCCCCAATTTGCTTGTCTGTGATATGGGCCCGAAAGCACTCGTTTCGTGGGATTGTTGGGAGCTTTATGAGTTTGTCACATGGTTGGAAGAAGGGAGGCTCTGCAGGCCTGTATTTAAAGCCAAGAGCAGGAGATGTTAATTCCAAAAGGGCAGATCTGCAGAGAGCTGGTCCCGGGCCCAGGCGTCCTTATCCAGAGCCTGAGCTCTTCCCAACTTCACCTTGGGTGCTTTTCTCCTGGGCTCTTGAACTGAGTCGATCCTAAGAGGACCCCAGACACCCCTGGCCAGCCAGTGCTGTGTGGACGGCTGCGGAACAAAGTAGAGACAACACACACTTCCTTTGGGATTGGATACCGTATCTGCTGTTCCTCCCACTGACACAAAGGCCAGAGATCTGCATCCCCAGCTCCACTCATGCTGTGCCTCAGTTTCTCTATCTGTGAAAAGGACGCGACTCACTTCTGCCTTGACCTTGGAAGTTGTCACGTGGATATCATGACAACAGCTTCCTGCCCAGGCTCCCTGCTGCTTATGGTCTTGGCAGCGGTGTCTTTTTCTCCATGTTCCTGCCCATCAGCTGGGCCCCTGACCCATGTTTCCTCCTGGGAATGTGGAGTTTTAAGGACACCCTGGCTGCCTGAAGCCAGAGGTAACTTGGGAGTGTCGATGCTGGCTTCTCCATGGACAAGAATCAGTGAAAGACAGGCCAAAGAGATGGAGAGAAATGAGGCAGAGGTGTGAGAAATGAGGCAGGTAAAGGAGGAACCCATTGGGTTCCAGAGGAAAAGACGGCGACATCCCAGTTCCTGTGGGGCCTCAGGAGGCCCGTTTGCCTAACTTGAGTTCTGCAAGATGCCTCTGTATCTTATGCACCTGCTTTTTTTAAAACTAGATTCAGTGGGTTCCTGCTTCCGGTCACTAAAAGAGAGTGACAAGGACAAGGCACTCTTCCTGCCTTGCCCTCCGATTGCCGCATTACCGACGAAATCACAGTCATCACTGTTCCTGGTGCCGTCCAGTTGTCACAGCACCCGAGCAACACCCTGAGCCCTAGAGGTCATTTCTGAAGGTGAGCCATTGGCAATGAACAGTCAGGCCAGTGTAGACCAGGGCAATGGCCTCCGCTCTATTGTACAAGAAGACTGCAGCTGACCTGCCTCAATCTTTTCCTTGGATGTTCCCAAGGGGGAGGCAATCCAGAGTGGTGACTAAGAGCACAGATTCTGGAGCCAGACTGTCCAGTTTCGCATCACAGTTCCAACCACTTCCTGGCTGTGTGACCTTGGGCAAGTTACTCTACCTCTCTGTGCCTCTGTTTACTCATCTGTAAAATGAGGCTATTTATGGTACTTAATCTCACGGGGATATAGTAAAGGTTGAGACACAATAATAAATAAATAAATAAATCTAATAAATAAATCCTCAACACACGTCTATGATTTTCATGTCCTAAACAGAACAGGGGAAGCACTTAGAACAGAGGCTATGGCAGGCAGGGCTGTGAGTGGAGTTTGATTTCATCGTCTCCACATAGGTTTTGGGAGGGAGACGGAGGGAAGTGGGTCACTTCAGGGAACACCAAGGCTTCGAAGAGGGGCAGATTGAAAAATAGATCATCCAAGAGACTGGTGGATAAAGAAGGAAGCAGCTTGCCGCGCTCAAGGAAGGCCCTCGGAGCTACCCCTCAGGGGAGAGACTGGAGAAAATAGTGGGAAATGAAATGCTGTCCCCAGAGGAGAAGCCAACTGTGGGGCTGGACAGGAGAGGAACCCCCGCTGCCCGAGAATGTGAAGGTGGGGCACAGACCTACCAGCCATGTTGGGGGCCAAGGGGCACTCGAGAGAGATGAGGCAATAAAACCAGCTGGACATGTGAGAAGAATGGCAAAGCAGGAGAGTCAGAATGAAGCCAGTGCAGACCTTGACTGTAAAGATTTTTATGAATTTGGATACCGCCCTCAGAAAATCTTTAAAGAAGGAAAAAGGAAAAAAAAAACCAAACCCACGTCTTTGAGGATGAATGAAATCCCTGCGGCACATCTGCAGACTGCTTTCAGCTCATCAATACAAAGTTACTATAAATGGGTCTGTGCACAGAAAGAGGTTGAAAATGTATGACAGGCCAATGAGACGTTACTGATTTAGAACCGCAGATTCTCAAAGCAGGCGGCTTGACTACAAAACCTGGCCCTGCCGCCCATGCCACTCTGACCTTGAGAAATTTCTCAATTTCTCTGTGCCTCAGTTTCCCTGTCTGTAGAATGGAGATAGTGACAGTCTAGTCCATAGAATTAGGGAAAAGAAAAATGAGTTAACAATGCCTAGAATATCGTGTGACCACAGTAAGGGTTCAATGATCATTAGCCATTCTCTCTGCCTATGGTTTTTATTTCTTTATGTGGTATTATGCATGGAGTGCGTGCATGTGCGCGCGCGCACACACACACACACACACATTTCAACAACTCCAATGCAAACAACCAACCCATTACCAAGCGCTCTCTCGAGTGCAGGGGCAGGTGAGGGCACAGTCTGGCTGAAGAACAGACGCAAAAGTTCTGAGGAGCCCAGCAGCCCAGGGATGAACTTGGTATAAGGTTCCAGCACCATATGCCCTGTCTGACGCCCAGTCCTGACTTTGGGTGTAAACCTCCAATGTGTTAAGACACCCTCGCCCCCCTGCTGTCACTCTGCGGCCATCACACACTGCAGACCCCGGAGCACCAGCCCTCTGCCTGCTGCTCTCCCTTCCCTGCCCCTCTGCCCCTGGGAGGGGAAATCCCTGGGCAGCAGCATCAGTCACACTCCCTGGGTTAAGTGACACCCTGGCTGGGCCGACGGAGCTCATGGAAAGGGAGATTAGAGGCTCCCTGACATGTGACCAGGACAGTTGGCATGGCGAGTGTCCATGGGCATCCAGTAGGATGGAGCCAGCCAGAAGCAGTGGCCCCAGCAGCCCAAGGGGAGCACTCCATCCTTCACCCCTTTGGTGAAACCCTCCCTTGCTGAGGTTTGCCTTCCCTTCCTACCTCTTTTTTTTTTTTTCTAATCTTCTCTCTGTCCATACTGTCCCCTCTCCCAACCCCTATCTCATTACACAACTGCATGGGCTAAAAATACTTCTGGCAGCCGTGATCAGACCCAAACTGAGCAAGATGCAGATTTAATGAGGCTTCCATGGAAACAAGGCTCCTTTTCCAGGCAGAAGAATGTGTCTGCGCCAGGGAAAGGGGGTGGGCAGGGGAGCGTGTGGCGAGGAGGTGGAGATGCTGGTTAGATGCGGGCATTGGGGAGTCACGGACGCTGGCTGGCCCAGCAGCCTTTCTGGAAGGGACTCAGCCCACAGCTGGGGACTGTGCCCGCTGGAGACAGTCAGCTGTCCTGGTCGGGAGCATTCTCAGGGCCACGCTGTGAGCTCAGCAAAGGGACCTCCAGCTTTGCCCAGACTGGGGATAAACATTTACCATGGAGTCCCTCAGACAGTCAAACACTTGGCCGCTAAAAAAGAAATGCATTATAACATGGACACGAGAAGCTGCTGACTCTAGGGTTCCTGATAGCGCAGTGACTATAACCAAGAGGGTGAAGAGGAGGCAGGTTGAGAAGGGTCAGGCAAATGTGAAGACAATGTCTGTCCTGCCGTTTCCTTCTCCGTGAAAAGGCATCTCCCCTCCAGCCGGTGGGTCTCTGGGGCTGCTGGAGGCCTGAGGTTCCTAAAGGGACCCCAAAGGGAAAGGTGAACCCATCCTTCCACGGCACAGCTGCCAGGGTGTTAAGTGACCTCCCCCCGCCCCAGGATTCATCTCACCAGAGCAAGGATAGCACCTACTGTAATCGGCTACCTCTCCCAGGCCCTTTCCGTTTTTCTGGCTAATTCCCACTGGACACACTGAGTTTTTGCATCCTGAGAAACAGTGTGTGCGTACTGATTAAAAACAGGGGTCAGCAAACTATGACCCACAAGCCAAATCCGGGCCAAATTTGGCCCATGACCTCTTTGTGTGGCTTGTGGTTTCAGAATGGCTTTTACTTTGTTGAAGGGTTGTAAAGGAAGGAAGAAAGAATATGAGACAGAGACCACATATTGCCTGTGAAGACCAAGATACGATCTTCTCTTTACAGAAATCCTTTGCCAAGCCCTGATTAAGAGCGAAGGCTATGGAATGAGACAGACAGATTTAGGTCCAAATCTCAGCTCCTCCACAGACAGGCTCAATTGATTTATGGAATTTATCTCTTCATGTCTCAGTTTTCCCAGTTGTAAAGTTCAGCTCATCGTACCTGTCTCACAGAGAATGAAGATACCAGTTTAGCACAGTGTTGGTTGCATAAATGCTCTATAAATAGTAATCAGCATTACATTGGGAAGGTGAGAATATATATGCAGAAAAATGATCTAGATTCTTCTCCGGGATTACCCCTATTGCAAATATTCTTCCCTTCGATTTGGACTATAAAACTGGTTCGGGAATTAGGGTCCTGCGATTTTTGAGGTGTCTCATTGGTGCTGACATTCTGGGCCATGAGTCTGACAACAGCTCTGATGATGAACACCTAAAGCCAGAATTTGCGATTCACCCAAATCACTACCTTACAGCTTGTGCTCCAAGTCTGACCCTGTTACGCACAAGACCGACTAAAGCCAATGCCATCGTGTTGAGAACCCTGTGCTGACTTACCTACGGTCCTCAGAACTGAGAGACAGCAGAAAGTGGCCAAGAACGTGCAGCGGGAAATCAGACAACCTCTAATGGTGCAAAAGCTAGCCTATCTTTCCCTCGTCGTTTCCTTTCGCAAAAGATTGATAGATCAATGAGTTCAAAAGCCCCAAAGAGATACTAACACTGCATCCATTCGTCACTTGGAATAAACCACTGAGCTACTGAGCCAAAGTGGTGCTGAGAAGATAGTGCTGATAAGGTCAAGGTTACGGCCGGATCAGCCGTTTGACGTGGTGTGGCCAAAAACTCAGATGGCGTGCCCAGCAAGTTGTCATGTGAAGGTCCATGCTGGTCACAGAAAGTAGCTGGATGGAGAATGTGGACTCAGCACCTTCTATCTAGGGAAAACAGCACACAAATAACCACCATTCTTCCTAGATTGACGGCTGGGTTTTGGCACCATCTTTATTGGCTTAAAATAAAAAACAGGCATTAGAAAATTTTGAGATATATTTTTTGCAACAAAAAAGCCAGCAACTTTAAATTGTAGCAGGATGGCAGGCCGAGAATGGAAATGGGAAAGTGCTCCGTGTGGGAGCTGATAAGGGCGAATGATCGTGAGCCTACACCGTTTCCTCTGTGCTCGCTGCTTTCTCTAAGGGCCCAGAGCGCCAACATGATTCCAATCTGAAAATCTAAGAACCTGCTTCAAAAAGATGACTTTACTTTGTACACATTTTCCCCTACAAGGTTAGAAGAAACCCAGGAGAATGGGAGACCAGTGTAATAAAACAAGAAAAAAGATATAAAAGGCATGTAAGTAGAAAAGAAGTAAAACTACTCGTAGATAACATAATTGTTTATATAAAAATTCTAAAAAATATATAAAACAACTATTAGTTGCTAATACGTAAATTTAGCAAGGTTGTAGGACATAAGGCCAATATACAAAACTCAACTGTATTTCTATACACTAGCAGCAAACAATTGGAATATAAAAAAAATTTTAATATTTAAAATGTTTATTTAACATAGCATCAAAAATGTAAAAATCCTTTGAAATACGTTTAAGAAAATATATGTAATCCATCTATACTGAAAACCCTAAAACATTCCTGAGGGAAATTAACGATCTAAGCAAATGAAGAGATGCATTATGTTCATAGGCTAAAAGCCTCAACGCTGTTAAGATTTCAATTCCCTCCAAATTGACTTATACACTCAACACCATGTTTCCAATTATAATCACAACCAGTTTTCTAAGTAAAAATTGATAAATAAGCTGATTCTAACATGTATATGGAGATGCAAAGGACCTAGAATAATCTTGGAACAAGAAGCACAAAGTTGAGGACCTCCCACTGCTTACTAACATGCCACAGTAATGAAGCCAGTGTGGTACTGCCAAAAGGACAGACAGCTCAGTGTGACAGCGTAGTGGATTTCTAGTTTCCACTAAGGATACATTGACAGATAGGAGAGTACAACTAAAACTTTTCTAAGAAAAACAAGTTACCTGAAGTATAAGACGCAAACCTCTAATGCATGGGGACAGCTGGTACTCTGTGCGATAGCTGCACCTCACTATTACAAAGAACAGACGCATCGAAAAAGATATATCAATGTTGTGGGTATGGCACTGACCATCACTATTCCCCTTGTTAATGCGTGCGCATCTTATTTCAGATCTGACTAGATGAAATTTATTTTGCAACTTCGTTGTGTAGTAGTCTCACATGCATTTTTAATTTTGTTTCATGAAATAGGGAAGCATTCCTAACCAATGAACTATATTCAATATCTGTAAATGGAATTCGAGTTTTATGGTAGCAGGAATCTTAGCATTTGCATCTTGAGACTACAAATAGCCATCCCATACGTGGTTGACTTAGAAAGTTCGAATATCGTTAACTCTGTCCTAGTAATTTTAAAATTATGATGGAGGTCAGGTTGCTGCTGATGGTAATGAGAATGGTAATTACCTTTCTAGGAAGGAGGCTAATGTGCCAGCTAGAGAGCCAGGATGGGACAGTGATATCACCAGTCACCCGAGAATTTCACGATGATGGAAGAGCTCAAGGTTGGGGCCCACGTTCGATTATATCGACTGGTCCTGGCCCACTGCCAGACTGTGAAGATCTGAGGATGCAGACTCTGTGTTACTTGACTTTGTATCCCCAATGCCAAGCACAGGACCTGACCTATGGAAACCCAAAAGAGAAAAGCTCTCTGGTAGGGCAGGGAGAATTTTCAGAGACATTCAGATTTTAGCTGGGTCACAAAGGATGAGAGAAAACTCCTCTGGTGACCAAGACCGATCCTGGCTAAAGTACCAGGCGAAACAAAAATGACCAGTCAGGATCCCACAAGTAGTCTAGTTTGGAGGGGTAACAGAGTAACTAATGGAGGATAGATAAAAGCTGAGGCCGGAAAGGTAGGTTAGGTGTAGTTGTTCTGACCTCAACAGCACAGGATGTAATCTGGAGGTTTTATATCTCTTCATTTGGTAAGCAACTTCTCACGTTGTCCCCAGGCTAAAGGTGGTACAGAAATGGGAAATCAGTCACAGCAAAGCCAGATTTCTTATACATCTACTGTGGCTGATCCATTTTCTCGGAGATAGACCAGCACGTTTCACACTCGGGTTGTAATAAATGTTGCCAGCAGCTGCTGAGTGCTTGTAGACAAGCATCTACACATCAGATCTTATCAGCAAGGGCACTCAGGGCATTTTCAGTCTCAGTGTGGGGAGACATTTGGCTTGCCCTGTGCACAAAGCCGTGGGACGTTTCCAGTAAAAGCCAACCTCTTGATTTGTAGAGATACTGCAGTAGGTTAATTCATGCCAATCCCATTCGGTAGGGTCCTAACATTATCACAGCAGCTCAAAGGGCCACAGCTTATCTTTTGATGGAAGCTAATTTACACAATAGGGGGTGAAAGATGGGTGCGTCTGCAAACTCAGGACAGAAATCTTCATTTCTGCATATTTTTTTAATCCCAGAAATGACTCCAGCGAAAGCTTCCTGCGATCCTTGTAAATTTGGGGTTGGGATAGAAAAGGATTAAAGAGAGATTGAGGTACCACAGGAAACAAATTTTGCCATCCAGATAATTTCCCTTGTCCTCTATTTTCCTTTCCAAAGACCTCCTTTCATCATTCAGGGCAGGTCTTACATTCTCAATCTCTCTCTCTCTCTCTCTCTCTCTCTCTCTCTCATTCATTCATGTTTGGCATCAATGCATGTGTTTGCCCTTAGCTCTACTTCTCTTGGACATGCTTACAATGACTTCCTAAAGGGTAGCTTTCTGCCCCCTCACGCCCATTGGTAGGCTCTCTGATAGCAAGAGCTTTGTCTGTCTCATTCATGGTCAGATCCCCAGGGCCCGGTGCAGCTGGTACATAGTGAGGCTCAGTAACAATTCACAGAACCACTGGATGAGCAGCCCAAGTTATTTCCAGATTTTCTCTTCTGTGTATGTCTCAACTGAAGGTTGTGGATTAGGAAAAAGGGCTCGCTACCTCCTTCCCTCTTTTTATCCCTACAATATCCCTATCACAACAGCTTGCTGTCTCGTTTCCTCTGCGACCAGACAGATCTCTGGGTTCCTCCCAAAGCAGAATGCCCCCTTTATGAATCAGAGATCTGTCTCACCGGGTATGGCAGTAGCACCCACTCTGAATTAGAACAGCTGCCACTCACAGCGAGGTAGTCCAAGCACACCAGAGTTTAAGAAGCTGCCATCCTTAGATAAATTAGCTTTTACACAGCAATTACATTATTTTTAGAATATGAACGTACCTTGGAATTTCCCATGGCTGCCCAGTGCCTTGAGAAGAACATCTAAACTCCTTACTGTGGACTATGGAGCCCCGTCTAGCTCTGCACCTGAACTATTGTGCCGCCAGACTGGCCGTCCTTCATTTTCATCTCTCCTCCAAGCTCTTCTCCACCTCAGGGTCTCTGCATTTGATGTTTCTCTGCTTGGATTGCTTTTCTCTATCTGCCAGTTGAGTTCATTACAAAGTGCACCCATGATTTTCAAGGCAGCACCCTTTATTTTCTGTAAACACTAGCACCTGTCACAGGTTGTAATTTATATATTTATTTATCACTTACGCCCATCTTTCCCAGTGGGCTGAAAATTCCTCAAGAGGAGGGACTTTCTTTTTATTACCACTGCATTCCCATCACCTGGCACAGTTCCTGGTGCATAAATGATTCTTGTTAAATGTTATTTAATAAAGGGATAAATAAAGAATCTCCCCTCCCTGGCCATCTCCCCTCCTTCTCAATGCAGAAGTAGCTTCTGCAATATCCCTGACACAGGCCGTCTCTGACAGTTGCGGTGTCAGGCTGCTCTGAGTGTAATCGAGTTGCTTCAGGTCCACAATGCCTTTCCTCTAAAGCCCACTGACCAGCTTTAGCTTTGCAATATGGGGACACATAAATGAAGTCACCTCTTACTCTTCCATGGGTCAGATTTTCAAATACCAGAATCTTTCACGCCACTGTGACAATCCAAAATACTGCGTTCATCCTATGTCTTATGTTCATCACTAGTCCACAATAGATTCTGTTACTTTAAGCAAAATGATGTATTACCAAACCAATTTTACCATATTCTAATTGATATAAATGAGAACGAAGTTCCTACAGCATCTCATAAACATTATAATGAGACGATGTTGGATGAAACGACATTATTCGAGGACCTGGTATAATTCACAATATAGAATGACCAGTGTACAAATAATCATAGCAGGAGGCAGAATATGATGGGAGACAAGAGAAAAATAAAGAGGGGCCCAAAGACAGTGGGGTATTGGCCAACAATTTACCTGTTGTGATCTGTTTCCAAAATTTGTCAAGGAATAATAAATATTTACCCTTCCCAGTACTGGGTTTCTATGAGGCTTGAGAAAATGCGTGTGAAAACTTTTTGGAAACTGTGAAATACTATTCAAACATAAGGTAACAGTGTGATGATGGCCATAATGACTTGGGATAAATTTTAAAATATGTCCTGAATTTTAATGGGCAGTGCTAGATGATGCAGGAGTGGGGTGGGTGGGGCCATTATGCTGAAGGGCGTAGCACTCCGAGCCAACACTCAGAGGCTGAAAGAACCAGGAGTGTTGGCATCCTGAGCAAGTACAGGGAGCAGTGGGACATGCAGGGAGGCCAGGTTGAGGCCAGTCTGAGTCTTCTGCCACCAAAAAAACTCTTTTGTTTTTAATTAGAATGGAGTCATGCTCCCATAAACTCAGACCTTGAGCAGTACTTTGGATTTTTTCTGTCACTATTTAAGTTGGTATTGGCTCAGAAAAGGACCTGTCGCAGGGCTAGGTAGTACTAGTAATCCAGTGCTGTGGTCCAGACGAAAGAAATATAATGAAAGCCTCATTGGTGGTATTAGAAATGAAAAACAAAATTTTTGAGGAATAGTATGGGGCTGGAAGCCAGAGTATTTGACCACTGAGATGAGATGATAGGCTCAAAAATGACTTCTGAGTGACCAAGAAAATAGTGCTGCAAGGGGCAGCAGCCAAGGTACACAAGGAGAAGAGGTGAAGTAGAAGATACAGGAGGGAGAGCCCTAAGGTGGCTCCCAGGTCACGCAGGAGGGTGGCAGGTGGATGCAGATGCCTTGTGCAGAGTTAAAGAGCACAGAAAAGGAAGAGTATTTGAGGAAGATCAAGTTCAACTTTAGGTATGTTTAAAATGAGGTGTCTGTTGGACATCAAGACAGAACTGCCTAGGGAGTAGTTGGAGAAGAGAGACTGAAGATCAGTGGAGAGGTCTGGGCTGAGGATAAGAATTTTTGAACCATCAGCATGCGGGTGTTCACTGAAATTGTAGCTTGTAGAATGAGAAGAGAAAGTGGCCAACAAAAGTGGTAAAAGGAAGGGGAGCCAGCCAAAGATGTTGAGAAGGAACAGTTGGAGAGGTAGGAAGAAAAGTTGAGTCCAAGCAGGTTGAAAGTTTCAAAAAAAGAGTGAGTGAGTGGTCAGCAGTGATAAGTGCTGTAGAGAACATGTGACCATGTTAACTGTGTGTGTGTGTGTGTGTGTGTGTGTGTAAGGCAAGATACAAAAACTTAAACTATTTAAGTATGAGACTATGTGTAATGCTTTAAAATTATTTTTTAAATTTTTTTAATTAATTTCAGAGAGGAAGGGAGAGGGAGAGAAAGATAGACACATCAAGGACAAGAGAGAATCATCTATCTGCCTCCTGCATGCCCCCTACTGGGGATCAAGCCCACAACCTGGGCATGTGCCCTGACTGGGAATCAAACTGTGACCTCCTGGTTCATAGGTAGATGTGCAACCACTGAGCCACACAGGCCAGGCTAAGATTCGTTTTTGAGATGTCTTTAATGTCAACAGAGAGAAGACAATGGGATTTGTTGATTGGGAAAGTCCCTAGTGGTTTCACATCAGGGGGTGAGGGCAATAGCCTCCAAGAGTTTGCTGAGGTGGAAGGAGTGACTATTAACAACTCGGTGAAGAAATCTGAAGGTCAAGGGAAAGATCAATAGTGTCTGAGGAATGTGTTTGCTTGTTGGCTTGGTTTAGTTTTATTAAAAGAGACCTAAGCCTGCTTATAAAAAAGACACTGAGAATGGGGAGGGAGAGAAGCACAGGAAGGGAGAGATTGACACAACAGCCAGGGAGAGAAGAGCTCATGGAGGAAGGTGCCTGAGGTTGCCCAAAGGGCTGGGGTCAAGAGCACAGATGAAGAGTCCCTTTGATAAGCAAGAGGTGCACACCTTTGCTCAGACATGGGATGCATAGAGGGGTTCCAGGTGAGCAGAGAAGATAAGAGTACTCTCATCAGTGTCTACTTTGAGTAAATAATCAATTGAGGGTGAGGCAGGTGGATGGGTTTGGAGGCTTGAGAAAGGTTTGAAACAGTCATTGAGGGGATGGAACAGCAGCCAACAAGAGAGGAATACAAGGCTGCTACACAGCCATGGCGGTTAGAGTGGGACTAGGGAGCAGGATTTGCAGTGAGGATCAGGTTTAACAGCTTCTCAACAGCTGGATGGAAGTGGGAATGAAGAAAATGGGCAGTGAGTAACCCAAAGCTGGGGGTTTTTGACTCTTCCAATTTGTTCTCATGTGGCTCCCAGACGCTTCTCCATCCTGGTTGTATGAGTTCCCCAGGGCTGCTGTAATAAAGGACCATATACTGGGTTGCCTGAAACAACAGAAATTTATGGTCTCACAGTTCTAGAGGCTAGAAGTTTGAAATCAAGGTGTCAGCGGGGCCATGTTCCCTCTGAAGGCTCTAGGGAGGCGGGTCCTTCTGTGACACTAACTTCTGTAGGTTGCCAGCAATCCTTGCTGTTCCCTGGCTTACACAGGGTGGGGCAAAACTGAGTTTACAGTCATTCATATGGAAAATAACACAGTAATTAATAAATAGTAATATAAGAATAAACTATGTGTTTGCCTCACCCAGTAGATTCATCATTCCAATCTCTGCCTCTGTCATCACATGGACTCTCCAGTCAGTCTGTGTGTCTCTGTCTCTTCTCCTCTTCTTACAAGAACATCAGTCATATTGGACTTAGGGCCCAACCTACTCTGGTATAATCTTAAATATTATATCTGCAAAGACCTTATTTCTAAATAAGGTTACATCGTGAGGTGGACATAAACTTTTGGGGAACGCTATTCATCTAAGCACACTGGTCTTTGTGCCCAGTGGAGACTCTAGCATGGGTCTTGAAATACATTGCCTAGATCTGAATGTATAATGCTATGATCAGGGGAGAAAGCATATGGAATTTGCCAACTTTGATAGAGCTAAGTACTCTTCCTACTCCTTCCTTTTGTGTTCCTTTATTTATAAAATCATTTGTATTCCAGAAAGAGCTCTTATGTAGCCATTCTTACCTCAATGTTAATCCCTTAACACAGAGAAAATGATCCTGCTAAAGAGAAAGGGAGATTAAAAATGAGGCACATTACTAAACTGTTAGCACTATAACCACAGGCCAAGTCAACATTCACAGATAGAACCAGTATTGCCTCAAATCAGTTCAGAATCCACCTCTGGTCTATCTCGTTCACTTATAACAAGTTCAAGGTCAAATCAGAATTCAGCAGTCTAACCTGACTACGGCAGAGGGGACATTGTTTGCTTGTGTTGGTAAAATTTTCTTCTGTGAAGATGTGATAATAAGTCTCATGAACTATGCCCTTCCTAGATGACATTCATAACCCAGAAAAACTTTTGCCTTCTTCCCCCCAAAAGTTTATAAAATAAAGCCCTAGGTTCTTTTTTGTTGGCTTGTTTTAATTTTTCAATTAGAGTTGATATTCAATATTATATTGTGGCTTGGACACTTAAGACAGGTCAGGTTGTATCAACAAAGGTAACCGAGAAGTCTCGAAGGAAAGGATTTAAACAGGAAGAACCCAGCCATTTGTGGAGCACATGACATTTCACAGTGCAGGGTTTTAGCGCTGTTGATATCTGAGGATCATCTAGGATTTTAGAGTTGAAAGGGACATGAGGATCATTTAGTTCAACCTTCTCGTTTTGCAGATGAGGAAACTGATAGGGGAAGCAACCAGTTCAAGGACACATGAAGGGCTTTTAGCAGAGCTGGGAATAGACTCAGGTCACTTGACTGTTGGCCCATATGCAACAGTCACTTGACTGTTCCACTCTATGCAACTGCATCTGAAAGAGACAGGTGGGTGCAGGAGTGAACCCAGGTCTTACATATGTCTGTGGCGATTTACTTGGCATTCTCCAAACCCCTCCTCAAAGTTCAGGTTCAGAAATGCAAGGGCTAAAATTTTAGATGTATGGGCTTTAAAAAGCATTCTCTAAACATCTCTACTCCCTGTCCCCATCCCTACCACCTTTGGTAATTCCATTAAACATAGCTTTGACTTGAAGCTGGCCTGGAGATCATTATCTACTCTGCAATTATACAAGCCCTCAACTGAAGCCATTACCACAGCAAGCAAAATCTGAGAGGGAAGCTGAATCCCTGCTGGGATATGCATATGCACTTAGGGGAGACCTTCTGCAGATTCCTCACCTGAAGGAGGGAGGAAGGAGGGAGGGAGGGAGGGAGGGAGGATGTTGGTTGGTGAGGGAATGCTCCCAAGAGTGGAGAGGTGGAACTTCCTTATCTCAGCCATCTCCTAGGAGGCACAGTTAGGCGGGGCTGATATGAAATGGACTTTACAGTGATATCCTACCCTCTAAAGCAGTGGTTCTCAACCTTCCTAATGCCATGACCCTTTAATACCGTTCCTCATGTTGTGGTGACCCCCAACCATAAAATTATTTTCGTTGCTACTTCATAACTGTAATTTTGCTACTGTTATGAATCGTAATGTAAAATATCTGATATGCAGGATGTATTTTCATTGTTACAAATTGAACATAATTAAAGCATAGTGATTAATCACAAAAACAATATGTAATTATATATGTGTTTTCTGATGGTCTTAGGCGACCCCTGTGAAAGGGTCATTCAACCCCCAAAGGGGTCGCGACCCACAGGTTGAGAACCGCTGCTCTAAAGTGATAATATTAACAAATGTAAAGGGGAGGTAATTAGGTTTAAATGAGGCCATGAGGGTGGAGCATCCATGATAGCACTTACCAGTGCCCTTATAAGGAGAGGAAGAGACACCAGAGCTTTCTCTGTCCACTCTGTGAGGATATATAGCGAGAGGGCTACCACCTTCAACTCAAAGTGGGCCCTCTCCAGACCTAAATCGGCTGGCACCTTGATCTTGGACTTCCCAGCCTCCAGAAATAATGTCTGTTGTTTAAGCACCCATTCTATGATATTTTTGTTATAGCAGCCCAAGCTAAGACACTCACACAACTAATATGTTCATCCCAAGAATCATATGATGTCCCAGCTACCAGTAACCTCAGATCTCATCCTGTTTAACATTCTCACTTCACAGATGAAACCAAGATGCAGAGAGTAAAAGTAAATTGCTGAAGACCACTTAGGCTGCTCAGTGGCCAATATAGTTTCTCAGGCCAGAAGCTAAAAGCAGTGGAACGTACCAGAGAGGAGCCTGTGCTCTAGAGCAGTGGTCGCCAACCGGTGGTCTGCGGACCACTGGTGGTCCGTGAGGTCTGAAAGGTTGGCGACCGCTGCTCTGGAGTTAAGGCTTGACTTTTGGATTTACCACCAACTACTTACGTAATCTTATATTGTAAGTTATAACACAGAGTTATGTTACATCTCCACAGTCAGCTTTTTCATCTGTACATTGAGGATGATAACCTCATGGGTTATTTCATTGCACCATAACCAGGGTTATGGTGCAATGAAGTAATACTTAGCACATTACCTGAGAAATAATACATGTTGTATGAATGAAAGATTCAGCTCCCCTTCCACAGTGTGGTGTTGCTGCTGGGATGTAGCTGGCCAGCCAGAGACCACTTTTCCCAGCTTCTCTTGCACTAAGCAGGGCACAGTCTGACCGACCACCAGAGGAGTGGAAGTAGAAGTGATGTGTGACACTGCTGGGCCAGGGGGTTAAGTGACAGGTACAAAGACCACCCTCCTCTACCAGCTGGATTGTGCCAGAGGAATTCTGCAGCCCAACATGGTGGAGCAAATGGAAGTAGCCTGTGTCCCTAAGAGATGGCCCAGAGAAGAGCCAAGCTATTAGCTTGTGCATGAATAAGACACAAATGTAATATGTAAGGTTGTTACAGCAGCTAGTAGGAAGTACCCTGACTAACATGTAATTGCTATTATTATGAAAGCAGGACATATTTTGAGAAAATGAAAGAGAAAAATAGAGTGTGACTCTTGGCTACAAGTTCTGGGTTTGAAGGTGAAAAAGGTGTGCATTTGCAACGCCCATACCCATACTAATGATGTTGAAAACTCCATAAATGCAAAACTAGTCATGCAAACAAGGGTAGGGGCTGGAGTGTGGAATATGAAGAAGAGCCAAGAGCACCTTCTGGTTGAAAGGACTCAACCCTCTGAGGAAAACAAAAAGCCCCTTCCTCCGTTGTCATGGGAACAGCTCAGCAGCGCTCTGGATGCTCTGCAGGAGGCTGCCTTGGAGCAGAGCTGGAGAGAGGGCTTTCTTTCCAAAGGAGGAGGAAGGCTGTTTCTGAAAAAGGAATCCTGTCAGCCCTTCTGATTCTTGCAGGGGCTGGGAGTGGTTCCCCAGCCTCTGGACCTAGGGCATCTTTTTTTTTTCACAGCATTGCCCAGCTGGCAAGAGAAGGGCAATGGCCCAAGGCTCACTCCAAATGATTATGGAGTCAGGGTCTCTGTTTAAAGACAAACTCACTCAGGAGGAGTGGTTTCCTCATCTCTACTGGTACAGCTGTACCTCTCCCCCAGGACAGGATGACTGGGCACCCCTTTGTCTGAAGAAGCAAAG
>NW_005871133.1:4127124-4128320 GCF_000147115.1 Myotis lucifugus
GGAGCAGCCACAAGTTCTCTCCTGTGTGACTGAAGTCCTTTATAGTCCCACTCCCACACCACACATCACACCAAGATGGGCAACGATTATTGTCTCCTGACCCGTTTTTCTTTTCGCTCTGTTTCACAGAAGACTCATTTCTCAGCCCACTCCCAGCTGCTTTCTGACTCAGACACACCCCCGGGGCCACAGTCCCACACCCAGTCCTATGAAGCGCTCCAGCCTGACTGGGTCAAGGATGGTGGGGAGGGCTCTGAGGGCACAGCAGTTCAAAGCCTGAGCTCTGCTGTCAGACAGGCCCGGCCCTGTGACCTGAGTCAGGATACTAAGCATCTGAGTCTCAGTTTCCTCATCTGTAAGATGGACAGTAATACTATCTACTTCATAAGACTCCTAGGGGTGTTATATGATATATTGCATGGATATCATTTAGCCAAGGATCTGGAGCATAATGCCAACTTAATGAATATAGACTTGGCAACAACAACAAAAATAGTTTAGACTAAATGACCTCAACAGTTTTCCCAACTGAAGGAATCTGTGATTTCTATCCCCACTTCCTGGGGGGGGGGGGGGAATGTATTATGACTCTCTTCCATAGTTAATGTTATTTCAACTATTTTTTAAATGTCTTATTCACTCTCCTTTTCTTATTCTCCTTTATAAATAATTGTTTCTGCTAAAAACAAAGAACATGAAGAAAGAAATACAATAAAATGTGAACAGTGTGTTTGGTGGCTGGACACTATGTGGAATGGTTTTTTCTTTTATACTAGAAATAAACTGCCTTTAAAAAGTGTGTTATTTATCTGGAAACAGCCTAAGTGCCCATCAGTAGATGAATGGATTAGAAAACTGTGGTACATCTACACGATGGAATACTATGCTGCTGTTAAAAAGAAGGAACTCCTACCATTTGCAACATCATGGATGGAACTGGAGAGCATTATGCTAAGTGAAACAAGCCAGTCAATGAAGGAAAAATACCACATGATCTCACTCATTCATGGATAATAAAGACCATTACAAACTTTTGAACAATAATAGATACAGAGGCAGAGCTGCCTCAAACTGATTGCCAAACTGCAGTGGGAAGGCCAGAGAGAGTTGGGGGGCAGGAGGGAGGGGAGTAAGAGATCAACCGAAGGACTTGTATGCATGCATATAAGCATAACTAATGGACATAAGACACTGGG
>NW_005871133.1:4128420-4130710 GCF_000147115.1 Myotis lucifugus
TTCATGTGATCTCTGCTCTCTTTTGGACATCTACTAAAAAGGTCTTAAACACTGCCCTAACTTTAATTATCTCTTCCCCAGAGAATAATTTCAAGTCTCCATCTCCAGGCCTGATTTCCCTCCCAGACTCGGGGCCAGGATACGTCCACATGACTGAGCCAGAAGAATCCATAATTAATCAATTGCTTGTGGTTTCTTACTGTGTACAAAGCCCTGCCACACTTGTGTTTTTAATGCTCAAAATAACCCTGTGATCTGACTATGAGTATCATCACCCCCATTTTACAGAAAAAAACAACTGGAAAAATTAAAAGGCTTACCTACTCCACTTCTATTTCATTCAGAGATAAAGGACGGAACCAGGAATTTCAACCCAGGCATGCCGATGCCACTTCACAACAGGTTGTTCTTGTTGTTTTTTTTAAATAAATCTTTATTGTTGAAAGTACACAACAGGTTTTCCCACCGGTATAATGTCTGGACATCCCAAGTTAATGATCTCTCCACTAAATCTAGTGATTTCTCCGGCGTCTCTCTTCTCACCAACAACATTACCATTTCCTCACTCACTCAGTCCCCAAACCTGATAGCCATCTGAGTTCTCTCACTCTTCTCTAAAGTTTCACTCCATTAATCATGAAGCCCTATCAAGTCTTCTCTTTCGATGTCTCTCAAATTGTCCCTTTTCTCAATTCCCACTGTGACTCCTGATGCTCAGGCCCTTGTTGCCTCTTATACATCCTGATGACTCAACTCTGCAATCGCCAACTGGTCTCACTAACTGCAACTCTTTGTCCTTCACAGTAACCGGGTTAATCTTATTTATAGTCTCTTATCCAAAAAACTTCAGTCACTCTTGATTGCCAACAAAATAAAGTTTAAAATCACTGTCCGACAGACAAGACCCTTCTCTATCACCTAAACCTATAATCCTTGCTTTAATTCTTATTTCCCTACTTAGTATTCAACTCTATCCATATACCTATGACCTGTCTGAGAACAGTGAGTGGGTTTATTCCCAGGTGCCAAGAGATCAAAAGGTGATGTCTGCCTGGAGCTCTGGGTTGAAAGGCTTATGAGACCATATCTGGGTCAGGGAAAAAGGTGCTAAATCAATCAACAGTACCTGCCCTTGTCAAAACAATGGGGAGAAGGGGGAGAAGAAAGTGGCATCCCATTCTTATTGCTTATTTTTCCTATTAGTATGAAGTTCATCTAGGACATGACCTTGCCTTTGTTCCCTCCTCTAATCCCCCTGCAGCCACTTAACACAGTGCCTTGCATATAGTAGAAAGCCAGTAAATATTTTAAAGTTGATCCATAAATTTTTCTAAACTCATTTTGAGCTACAATAAGGCAAAGGCCCCATAAGATAGAGCAGTGGCTCTCAACCCTGGGGAGCTTTTTTTAAAAAAAACACGCTGATGTCTGGGTCTCATTCCCGTAGGTTCCGACTTAATTAGTCTGGGCAAGATTCAGCACTAGTAGTTTTTAGAGCTCCCCCAAGGTTGAGAGCCATTGGTTGAAGAAAAGGGAAGTGGGATTCTGAACTCCTGGTTTTACTGAATAGCTGTGTCATCATGAACAATCACTGCACTTCAGTGGGTCTCCATTTCACCGGTTAGAAGATAAGGTGGTTTCACTGCATTGTATTTAAGGTGCATTCAAGTTATAACAGCTTTTTCTTCCATTTTAGAAAGTGTTTCTCCACCAGCAGAGTCCAGCTGTTATATTGGGAATCTAAAAACCTTCATCAAAGGCTCCCAGAATTAGAAGAAATGGAAAACCTAAAGTATATTCTTTTCCCTACCCCCAATGGAAACATTGCTTCTCAAATCAATCAATCAATCAATCAATCAATCAATTAATGAGGGTGTGGGTAACCTGGGGGTTATTAAGCTCCACCCATTCTTAGATACGCACAATGAACATTTTCTCATATTTGTGAAATGTGCTTTAAGAAAAGTTCCTACACTTTTCTCATAACAGTGTTGACTTTAAGGCACCTCCTATGTAGGAAATTTGGAGCTGCCTAAAATCAAGGACTTGAATCCCTATTATTGTTTAGAATTATTCAAGGGGCTGTGTAGAGAATACAGTCCCTCCCCCCCCACCCCCATAAAATCGTCATTCAGGAGCTTTGATTCAAGGAATTCTTCATTTCCCACCAAGTGGATGGCCGAAACTCAATTTGTACCGAACCAAGTATATACTGTGTTTTTCAGATCATACAAACTTTGGACAAGTATTTATAAATTAGGCACAGTGGGAGTTAACAACAAGGACTAAT
>NW_005871133.1:4131511-4165466 GCF_000147115.1 Myotis lucifugus
TTAACACATACAATTTAGAACTAAATACAGGGTCTTGCACATGGAACAGTTTTCAGGTGGCACCCAGGGAAGGGAAAGATCCATGTTCCTCCTGCCATTCCCAGCTAGGTCTCTTTGACCTTAAGAGTGCTGGTATCACCCAGCCTGTGTTGCTTAGTGGTTAAACCAGGAGGTCACCATTCGATTCTCAGTCAAGGCACATGCCTGGGTGTGGACTCGATCCACAGTAGGGCGTGTGCAAGAGGCAGCCGATCAATGATTCTCTCTCATCATTGATGTTTCTCTCTCTCTCTCTCCCTCTCCCTGTCTCTCTGAAATCAATAAAAAAAATATTTTAAAAAAAAGTGCTGCAACCAATGGACACAAGACACTGGGGGGCTGGGATGAGGGAATGTGTCGGGGTGGAGGGGAGAGGCTGGGGGAAGGTCAATGGGGGGGAAAGGAGATATATGTACTACTATGTATAATACTTTAAACAATAAAATAAAAAATTTAAAAAAATGTTTTAAAAAGAGTGCTGATATCGTCTCAAACCTACTATCAAGTTAGGTCACACCACGACCAATTCCTGGCCATAGCAAGGGGCTCCCAGGATGCCTTCTAGTTGCTGAGCACAACAGGAAGCAGCAAGAAACATCTTCCACCTTTCCCATCATCTTCCCATCATCTCTGCCTTCTATTCCCCTAGTAATGGCTCCCAAATTCATTCCCAAGTAATTTACATGCAAATTAGACTAGAAGAAGACAGAAAGGATTGGGGATGGAGGAAAGGGAGGGGGGGCAGGGAATAAATAGAATCCAAGACACCTACAATTGAGAACCAAATGTTCTGTTCTTTGAAAACAGAGTCTGGGTGATGCTGAGACTGGGTCTGTAGAGGACATGGTGAATGTGGACTTGGTAAAGGTCAGACATCTGGGCACAGTGTGCTGAGCAGGCAGACTTTCTGAACCTCCCAGGGAGCAAAGTGCTTTATTGACAGGCCTTGCAAACCAGTGTTCTTTAGCCATCTCCCTGGGGTTAACTCTCAGCTCTGTTTCTCTTTTTGCGAGTGTGATCAGTGGTTGCTGAAGGCTGCTGATAGTGATGGCAATTGGGTTAAACAGAGTCCTGTCTAGGACCAGCACCAGAAGGCTCTTCCCCTGTGCTAGACATTTTTTGCTCAGTTCTGCCTCAATGACCTTCTCTGATAGCAGCCACTTTGTTACATGCTCTCCAAACATGGCTTCTCAGAATGTATACAATCCAGTCCACCCCTGATTTTACAGCTGAGGAAATCAGGCCCTTCTAGAGAAGGGACTTGCCTGTGTTTATCCATTAGGGGGGGGTTAGCATCATGGCACTCTGATGGTGTGTGCTCAGGTCTGAAAGGTACCAAGAGGAGAAGGAACACCACAGAGTTAGCCTTTGGCCTCTTCTTTAAATTCTAAATTAAACCCTTTGTGATTTCCTCTACTCCTGTGTCTTCAGTCTCACTTCCACTCTTATAACCCTTGCTCTGAACCTATTCTGAATGCCAGGTCCATATTTCCATTTGTCTACATTTTCCCATGGATGTCCCATTACTGTCTCAAAAACAAAACGCCCCAAATGGAACTCATCATTAATCCCCAAATACCTCACAAACTTGCTCTCCACTTTTATATTGTCCATCTTATTTAAGGGCAATTCTACCCATTCTATCTGATGGATTAAAACTGGGCAGTCATTTTTTTACTCTGCACTCTTGTTTTCCCTCCATAGTGCCACCTAATCTCTAAATCTATTGGTTCTCATCATAGAATGCCTTACGACCCATCTATTACTATCTATTTCAATAAACATACCCAGGCCCCCATCATCCTTCACCTTCATTACTTTGATAGTTCCTTAATTGATTCATTAATCCTCTTTCTGCCCCTTATTCATCCTCCATGTTGCTGCCAGACTAACCCTTCAAGAATCAAAATGAACTTTTGTTGTTACTTATGGCCTAAAACGACCAAGTCCTTCAGCCTGTTGTCCATAGACGTACAATTCAGTCATACTCTGAAGTTCCATAACTCTATACCCTGCTCCAGCCTCACTACACTACTCACTCCTCCCTCAATGGGCTCCACAATTCCTTTTGACCAGAAATGTCCTTCCTTCCATATCACCTTGATAAAACCCTACTTCTTCATTAAGACTCACTTCTTTAATGAAGTCATCTCTCATCCCACATATCCTCCCCGACTGATGCCTTTTAACATTTTAGTTAGATTGATGGCATGCTGGTTATTAAGACTCTGATTTAAAAAAAAAAAAAAAGATGCTAGAAGAAGCAGTGCAAAAAGCAAAACCATAAAAAAACCTGGAGAAGGTGGTCAGAGGGTGGCCTCCTTTAACACATTTTCTTTCTCCCAATCAATGGGCCCAGCCTCAGGCTGTTAAAATCCTACCACCTTGTAATTTTGCCTTTGTACTTCTATTTTAGCTCCTGCCATCTGTCTTTCATGATAGGTGTCGGTATAACAGTTTTCCTTCCCTAGCAGCTTAAAAATTCATGCAGAGAGCACTGAGAAGTCTGATCATTAGGGTGCCTTGACATTTGTCAACGGTATCACCAGGCTATTAGCCTCTGTTGTAGTTATGGGCACAGTGGTTGTGGTGGGGACAGTAAGAGGTGGCTGCATATATGACGTGGGTCCCATTACTGGCTTGGACTCTGGGCCTAAATACCCATGTATAACTCCTCTACACTAGGGCCAGACAGGCCTCAGGAGATGCATTTTCCTGTATAGGGTAGACCTAAATATAATTCCCCTCTACACTCAACCCAATCTCAAGATCACACCCTTCTCAGGCTTGGAAAGCCACACGCAATGCCTGTGAGTAGAGGACAGAGTTCAACAGAGCGTGGGGAAACCCAAGTAACCTTACTTCTCCTCCTAGGGAAGCACCTACAGAAAACATGTGTCTCAGAATCTGACCATTCTGATCTGAACTCCTGGATGTAAAGGAGGGGGAGATCACACTGAGAAAACCTCCCCAGAGGCCACCATTACGTAGTAACTACTATCACTGTGAGTCAGGTGCCTGTGCTAAGAGCTTTACATACATCTCTCACTTAATCCTCCCAGCAATCTCATGTGGTTATCATCCTTGTTTTACAGAGAAGAAAATGTTTACAGAAGTCTGCATTTTTCAATTCCTAAAACAGAGCATTTAGTAAGCTTCGTTCATGTTTTAATGTATTCATTGAGTATTTTCACTACTGTGCTACACATTGTGGGAGATACAAGGATGAATCAGATATGCTCCCTGACCCGAGAAGTTCACAGGCCAGTCGAGGAGACAGTTAAATCTTTAAGTAAACCAGATTTTGTTAGGGAGATGGACAGGTTGGCACTGACTCAGAAGTCTCACCTAGAAAAGAGAATTTGGTCCAGCGGCCTTGCAAGATAGGCAGACTTCAAAAGGCAGATATAGGAGGGCATGTGCTTTCTGGGAAACTAAACTGTGGACTCCTTGAGGGCGGAATCAAATCTTTTATGCATAGTTCAATTCAAAAGATTTTTTAAAATCAAGCATCTTCTATGTACCTGCCAGGGCAGTATGTGAATGAAGAGGGGATGGGATATAAAGATAAATAAGATCAACTCCTTGCCCTCAGCCCTCCGGGGAAACTTCTTCCTTAGTCAGTAGCATATTTCTTTCTCTAGCCACCCAAGGAGTCTCCTCCTCCTCCTTCCCTCTATGGACACTTGGCCTACTTGTTCATTTGACTGTCGTCTGCCTGGTCTGGGTCAGACATCCAGAGCAGCATCTGAGGCTGTAATTCTGAGACTTAAAAGACTAGGAAAAAGAGCTTCATGCCCTGAAATATTTAGAAGTCATTTACTGAGCCTATCCCTGCCCATGTTTCAGAGGAGATTTAATAACCTTCCTTAATGATACTCAACTCGCCTGAAATTCACCTGCTAAGCCAAGTGTTCCCACCCTTGATGGAGGCGCAACAATGCTAGGAAAACTAGGAAGGATGAGATGCTGGCTTTCCCAGGTTTGCTTTTATCCTGTGAATGCATGTGTGTGCACATGTGAGCTCGTGTGTATGTGTACCTGTGTATGTGTAATAGCACGTGTAGGTCCAAGTGACACTTCTCAGGCTCACCATCCACACTGGAGGAACCACGTCTGGTTTCCTGCTGCCCTGTAAGGGTGACATCTATGTCCAGGAAACCACCGCATGCCTGACTAATTGGCCTGAATGGCAAGGCAAGCCCTCTGGGAATCCCCAGGGACTTGTCTGAGAAGAGCTATGAACAGTCATAATAACAAAGGCAGGAAAAATAACAACAGTCCATCTTGGCGCCCTGGCTGTAAATGGCTCATTTACTCTGGCAAGAGGAATGGAGTTTTAATGACAAATTGTAATGCCGCACAGCAGGCTTGGTTATGTGCTGTAAATTATTTTGAAAGAGGCACTACGCCATAATAAAAAAATATTTTTAAAAAAGGATTGTTCTCTGCTGTGGAGTCTGGACTGAGCGGCGGAATGAGGGCGACTGGAATCCCCCATCCTCACGTCCACCCCCTTCCAACACTTCCCTGCTCCCTCTCCAGGTCTATCTTGTCTGGCTCCTGGACACTGGAGACATGGCACTGCATCCCAGTCTGGCTCTGCCACGTACTAGAAGCATAGTTTACTTTGGTGAACATGTGAGGAATGGACTTGGAGGGGGGACAGGCTAAAGACACCAAGACCATTTAGGAAGCTACTGTAGTAAAAGCAAATGGAGATGATGAACGCCTGGCGTAAGGGTAGTGATGGGCAGATGGAAAGAAGGGGGTGAACTATTGGAGGCCATTCTGAGACACATCTATGAGAAAAAGTTGTTAGGGAAACAGACATGGGATTTGCTTGGATGCAAAGCAAAGCAAGGGAGGCTTGAAAGCATCCCAGGTTACTAGCTCGAGTGACAAGGTGTAAGGTGATGCTACCAACTGAGGAAGAGGCAGTTCCATGAAGAACATAACTGTGAGGAATGCCTGTGAGACATTCAGGTAGAGATGTCTAGCAAGTAACAAAATATATGGCTAAAGAGATACATTCGGGTCTTATCAATTGAGAAACTGTGGGCAAAACCTGAGTGGATAAAATAGATCAAGGACACTGTATAGCAAGGAAGCAAAGGTGAGACCCTGAGGAGCACCAATATGAATGAGGCGGGATGGAAAATAAGCCATTAGCAAAAGAGTTAGAGGCAGAATGAGAAGAGCCAGGAGAATGCTCTGTTCTGGAGCACATGGGAGTAAGGATCGTCAGGAAGGCCAGTGATCCACAGTGTCAAACCCAGCAGAGAAGTCACGGACGATCTGAGATGGCAGAGGGCCAAGGAGTGAAGGGAAATGGGGGCACAGCGACACTAAGACTTTTGAGAAGCTTGGATGGGAGTTGGAGGTTGAAGAGGGAAGGAGCTGAAGTGATGTAGGAGAGGAGACAGAGGGTAGAGCTTCTGCATTGCTCTGGAGTCAAATATAACCTAGACTCTCAGCTTCCATACAACTGTGTGCTTGTAGTAGATGACTTTTGCCTCCAAGCTGTTTCTTTTTTTGTTATTGTTGTTAATCCTCACCCAAGGATATTTTTTCCATTGATTTTTAGAGAGAGTTGAAAGGAGGGGAAGAGACACAGAGACACATCTACTGTTTGCCTCCTGAACGCACCCCAAATGGGCCAGGGATTGAGCCTGCAACCGATCCTTTGACCAGAATCGAATCTGGAACCCTTCAGTCCGCAGGACAACACTCTATCCACTGAGCCAAACTGGCCAGGGATCCAAGCCTGTTTCTTCATCAGCAAGATTAACATAATAAAAGCTAGACTATAGGATATACAGTAGCTGCTCAGTAAATGGAGCTAGAGGAGGACACGAGTTCATAGGAGGAGTTTTCTAAAGGACAGAAGGGGTAGGGACTGGTAGGACAAATTCAGAGACTGGCCCCAGTGACGTCAAGTTGTGCAGTTCAAGTGCTACTCATTTCTCTTGCTGAAAGTGAGAGAAATTGTGGGTTTCCCAGCTCATTGCACTTGAACCGAGATGTGTTGGTCACAGAATGTGACAGAGTCTGTAATTGTTTAGGAAGGCACTGTGTCTGTGTGAAAATTGGGGTGAAGGTTAGGGACAATAGAAAGTAAAGATCTTAGTGATCGTTTAGAAGTGACAAGGACAGTGAGGGAACAATTAACGAAGTAGAAACAAGATGAAAAATGAAACAAGGTCATGGGGAAGGGGGGTGAGGGTGGGGTCAAGGGCTGTCTTTGATCAGGAGGAGGGACATCCCCTGCACATCCTTCATGGGAAAGTTCCCAAGTGAGCAGATTCTCACCTGGAGGGGAAGGGGGAGGGATAAGAGTAGTTAGTGATCTTCCAGGTTGCCAGGTCATCATGCAAAGAGCTAGAGTCCAGAAAGCTGATTTCCAGATGCTAAAGCAAGAACTCGAATCCTTTGCCTCTTTCCATGGCATCTGTTTGGTTGAAATGAATTAAAAACAAAAAGTTGGCTTGTCTTGTCTTATCTTGGTGAATTCCCCTCCAGGTGATCCCTCCTTGCTGGGTTGGAATGGGAAAGAGGGAACCAGACAAGAAATGAAAGCTCTCCATCTATATAAATTCAGGGAATGCTGCAGGCTTCACTGTAATATTTAGAGGCCCACCTCCTTGCACTATATACTATTTTAGTTTATTAGTAGGAATCCTAGTATGTTAGTGAAAAAAAACAGTTTTGGAAGAGGCAACTCATTTTACAAATGAAGAAAGCAGTTTGCCAAGCACACAGGGAATCCAGGGCCAAGCTGAGACTAGAATTGAGGTGTTCAGACTCCCAGCCACAGGAGCGCCATTGTGTGTGTGAGGTGTGGGCAAGCAAGTGGAGCTCTGGCGGCTTCAACTGGCTACTCTGAGCAGCTCAGAAGGCACATGTGGAGGAGACAGGAAGCCTTTTGTCCCATTCTCCAGTTGCATCTCAGGGCAGCCTTATGAGGTGAGGATCCTGGCAATGGGTGTTCAGAGAGGGGCGTCCAAATTGACCAGATAAATGCAGCTTTTTGCTTTGCTGCTGAATACCTAGCCCTGTAAGCAAGTGTGTGTTGTTTGTCAGTTTCTAGTGAGGAGAGACGAGACAGTGTTTGCAGGAGCACAGGTAACCTCAGCCCATCCTCGGGCATCTGGGGATTCACCACAGGACAGAATGAGACCTTCAAATCCCTTTCTTGGGGCCAGCCAGCAATTCACTTGTCTCTGCTGCCTGCCCCTCACAACACCTTCGACCTCCCTGCTTATCACTGACTGCTGTCTTTGGAGTCTAACTTGCTGCCAGGATTGACACTCAATAAAAGCCACAAAAACATGAGTTAAGAAATCCTTCTTCTCCAAACAACAGCACCTACCATTTACTCGGAATGGCCTTTGCCATTTGTTCATGATAAAAATAAAGAGGCCATGAAGGAAAAGAGAAAATAAACAATGGGATGTAAGTGATGCTTAACTCTTTTGTGATCCCAGCTCAGGCAGAATAATCTCCACTCAGCAGGCTGGACAAGTGGTCCCGATGACAGCTCTGAGGTGGTCTGTCCAAAGATGGTGGGCCCTGCAGCCACTCCTTCCTTCACTGTCACCCAGATAAAGCCACAAGAGGGCTGGGGACCCTTTCTGGTGCAGGCAAATGCCTTAATATTTTCTCAGGTGGCAATATCTTATTCAGAGTAAGGTTCATTGAGGCTGAAGAGGAGCTGATACTCAGCATATCTTGGTCAAGTCCATGCATGGGAAGGAGAACCCAGGATGGGGCAACAGCACATCTAATGGCGGAACCAATGAGGTCATGCTATGCTGGGTACCAAAGCCAGGGGGCCCCTCTTGATGGAGATCATCCCAAATGCCCCATTCAGCTGATCTGACAAAAGGGCAATGGAGACACAAGCTTAAGGGATGTTCCGATGAAAACCCAGCTCTGGTAGAAGCCCAATTCTGGAATTTAGAAGAGCTGAGTGAAGTAGGATGGTCCCCTAATACGGTATGCCTGGTGACCTTATAAAACAGAGGAGCATGCCATGTGGTGACAAAGGCAAGTTGGAGTGACACAGCTGTAAGTCCAGGGACACGGAAGTCTGCCGGTGACCCACCGGAAGCTGGGGAAGAGGCAAAGAAGGGTCCTCTGTGTTGGAAGCGTGGCTCTGTGACACCTGACTTTCAGCCTGCTGACCTCCACAAAAGTGAGACAACAATTCCTGGTTGTCTGAAGCCTTGTTTGTGGTACTTGTTACAGCAGCCCTGGGAAACGCATACCCATGGCTCCTTTGAACGTGTGTTCATAGGAGTTCCTACCCACTCCAGTGAACCCCGTTATGCCCTCTCACCCTTACCCTGGCCACACTGGGTTTTTTCTTCAAGTGCTAGAACACAGTAGGGCCCATTTCTCCTTTAAGGCCTTTGCATGTGCTAGTCCTTTCCCACAGAACATTACTCTTCCAGATGTTCATGTAATTAGCATTTTCTTATCTGGTTTTGCTTAAAGTGTCACTACTTCAGAGAGGCCCTTCAGGACCATCTTGCTTTATTCCTTCACAGCACCAATCTTGACCTAAAGTAGTTCAATTTTTTTTAAAGCTATTTGTTTATCTTACTCTTCCACTAGAATATTAGTGGCATAAGGACATGGGCCATCAAAGTAGGCTTGCTATTCTAAGCCAAGCTCACGGTCACTGTCATGAAGGAGTTTGTTCAACAATACATTCTTGACTTTTCACACAGTGCTTGGCACATTCAAACGACTCAATGACTATGCTTTTAATGAATGAATGGGTGGATGGATGGATACTACATTGAAGACTCCTCCTGTTATATCTCCCTGTATTGAAGGAAGGAGCACCCACCATGAAACACAGAGGGCCAATCAATGTAGGTGATAGAATATTTTTGTTGGAATCAGAATAGAATTAGAAACCAGGCCACTAAGACTTAAAATTCATGCTTTTTCTATCAGCGTATGCTAAGAATATCACGAAAATCTGTTTATATATCAAGTTTTTATAAATCAAATCATATTTTAGAACTAGTGAGGGGGCTGGCCACTTAAAAGGAATCCTGAGGTAAACCAATTTATAAAATGAGTAACAATTTCCTAACCCATAATTTGTGAAAATTCAGCCTTGTGACTATTGAGGTAGTTGGTATCCAGGCCAACCGTGATTCCTGCTTCTGAAAACACAATGATGCATATTTGTACCACTTGCTCAGAGGTGGATACATTTTCAATACAGACTCCTTGCTGTCACCCCCTTTTTCAGGGTTGGATGCCAAATGCAATGATCTGTTAAAACAACAACAACACCCACCAGTCTGTCTGATTTGAGAACTGGTGGTGACAATCTTTTACTTTTTGCCAATTTGGAAATCGCCCAGCACCTTGTTAATTTGACTCTCTGGGAAAAATGGGATCTTCAATTCACCTCTGTGGGGGAGAACGATGATGACTTAGTACAGCCTGTCCTCTAAGCCAGTCTCCTCGCTCTCCTCTCTGCGCTGGGCCGTGATGCATTTCCCCAGTGCCCCCATCCATCATGCCTCTCAATCCCCTCACACACCTCTCCTGGTGCTCTGAGGGGAGGGGAAATGCATGGCAGGTGTTCCCTGCGATCTTGCTTTCAGGACAAGGGAGGCAACAGGGTAGGGGGTGGCCCTGCTCACACTGCCAGCGGCTGAAGCCCCTGCCCTGGAGGGAGCGGAGGGAGCAGGTGCTGGAAGAGCTTCCTGATGGCCTAATGGGTCCCAGGAGGAGAGGAGAACAGCCTATGGCTTCTCCAATAAACAGAGTGGCTGCTGAGCACGGGGCTTTCAATCCCTAGAATGTAAACTCCTCAAGGCAGGAGTCTTACCTGCTCTGCTCACTACTGCATCTTCAGTACCTAGAATAGCAGGGACTCAGACATCATTGTTGACTGAAGGAAAGAATGAGTGAATGATCCTGCAGGCTTCCCACCAGCCATATGCAATAGCTTAGATGTGACAGACCCTTCTTTGAACCAGTGGTTTCTTCCTGCTCTGAACTCATAGCTCTGCCCACTGTGCCTCCTACCTAGATCACACAGACTGAATCCTGGTCAGCCTCTCCCATAACTGCACCAACTACAAACCCCTGGAATGAGTTCTGCTTACAACAACTCTTTCCTTGGTTCCCATACTTGAAGCAATCCAACCACGCGTCCTGACTTGGAGTTCAGAAAAGGTGGCCTCTATGGCCTAGCGCAGTGCTCTACACAGAGCAGGCCCCAGGAAACACTTGCAGAATGAGAGAGTCGAGGCTGTGTCTTCCAGACTCCCGGGTGGGATAAGGACACAGGGCAGAGAGTGCCAAGGTCTCAGTGCTCTGTTTGTCTTGCTATGTGGGGACACACAAAGGGTCTTAGCCACCTCGAAGGTTAAGCAAAGAGGAAAATCATACAGTAGGCCTCCTGTTGGCTATCACCTGGAAAACACCTGCCCAGTGCCAGGCCCTATGCTAATATGCGTTACATATTTACCAGGATGTCAGATGGAACTTCTCCTGCTGTCCCAACATTGGCAGTTGGAGTGCAGGGCTGAGGCAAAGAGACCTTAAGTCTCCCCAGACTTAAAGAAAGCAGCCCAGGCCAGAAACCTCCCTCAGGACTTTGCAAAAGGTGGCTGAGCTGGCTCTGGCCATGCCCTCTCCCAGCCACCACTCCAGGAACCCCCCTTCCAGGTCTATAAAACAGGACAGGAGGGGCTCTGAGCTGTTGACCAGTGGGGAGATATTTGGCTTCTCCCTCTCCTTTCATAAGGAAAGAAGTGCCTTCTCTCACCCCCGCCAAGACAAGTGAAGGGGGCACCAAGAAAATTATTCAGAAATATTAGGGGTACCTCCAAGAAGAGGAAACTGGTGTTTCACTCCCAGTGGATATTTTGCATGTCGGTCTGGTACTGCCACTAAGTTGAGCAGAGCAAAGATTTAAGAGAGTTCTTAAAAGAGCTAAGGTGGGACCTAAGAGTTGGGGGTGGGGCCATATGGGAACACTGGATGCATGCCTGCTGCTTCTTGCCCAGCAGGTGGCCCCAGGGAGCCAGCCAGGTGAGGAGGAATAGCTGTGTAATGTCCTAATGTCCCTCCCCTTCCTCCTACCTCTGGGTCTCAGAGGGTATGAAAGAGGAACCCAGAGGCTCCTATGGCTGCTGTAGAGGGTGGGGAGGAGCCGTGAGGCTGCCCAGGCAGCAGCTGGTCAGGCAGCTGTAATGGTCCTCCCCCCTAGAGGTTGGGGAAAAGGGCCTGGCCTAAGGGAGGTGTGATTGTCCCTCTCCTAGCAGGTCTGCAGTGACTGTAGAGCTGTATCCACAACACTGGAGGCCAGAGGGAGTGACAACCCAAGACATTTTTCCTGTTCCCCAACCTTGACCCAAAACATCAGAGGAGTTGGAGCCTAGAAGGTAGCCAGGGTGGCAGTGTCCCAGGGCCGACCACACATCCCCATGGCTACTCCAAGGACCAGGGTGTGGGGAGTGACAAGCAGTGGATCACGCTTGAAGTCCCCCCTTGAGTCATGAACCTGACTACGCTGGGGGAGGGATCCTCAAATGAGAGTTGAGATTGGCACTTTACACTAGATGGACAAGATAATTTTAACAGAAGTTGCCAGGAAATGATGGATTCTGTCCAAGAGGTCATTAAAGTACGTGCCCCAGAGATGGAGGGCAATTCAACATAAGGCTTCTGGAGACAGTGAATGAAGATAAAACTGTCCCATATACGTTCTGAGTTCAGACTGCGTAATGATCTACTTACACATAGGTTATATCACTGTGTACTTATAGCAGCCATGTAAAGTGTGATATACAATCCTCACCGAACAAAGAAACCAAGGTCTATGGCAGTAAAATAATTTGCCCAAAGCCACACAGGAATAGGTACCAGCGCTCTCAACTTTAGCAGAACATTGATCCCATTCCTTCCTGTGGAAGGATGTGTTCAAAGGCAGACACTATGGAGGATTCAGAGCATGGTTTTGGGGCAAGACAGCAGTGGATTTGTTCTTGCACCACATCTCACCTTGGGATTGTGGGCCAATGACTGAATGAGTCTAAGCCTCCACCTTTTTCTCCTCTATAAAATGGGCATAGTACCTACCATCAAGGCATTGTGAGGATTTGACAACACTTTTGCATTGGGCCTGGTAGGTAATGCAGGAATACATTAATACTAATTCTTTCAGCCCTTTTCTTGAAAGCCTCACTTAAGGTGCACCCTCCTCCTTTATCTCCTGTAGCATCAATAGGATCTTCAAACTGAACCCTTTATCTGCAGCACTGGGCACTTCCCACGAACTGCTATGCATATGTTTAGTTTCCTTCCCATCTGATTACATCATATGCTCCTAATTAGACCATAAGCTACTTAAGGGTGGAACCATATTCCCACTTCTCTCTATGCTCTGGAGCATCTAGCCCAACGCAATGCTTCTGCTGAGATGTTTGTCTGTGAAACAGGTGGGAAAACTGAGGCCTATGGAGGAGAAAGAGGATGATAACAATGCTGATCATAACAACAACTAATTTATTGAGCAAATACTCTGTGTCAGGCATGGTACTAGGTACTTTAAATGTATTCTCTCATGGACTCCTTCCATCAACCCTGGCTAACAGGTTTTCTTTGCTGGTGGGATAGTTGACTGGCCTTAACTAACATTTGTCAAGAGCTTACCACATGCACAGACACTGTTCAAAGTGTATTCAAGGTGTATTATCCTATTTAGACCGTACTGCAAATCTATATGACAGATACTAGTATGCCCATTTTATAGGTAGAAAAGTATAGAAGTGTACAGGTTAAATAGATCGTAAGAAATGAAAGCTCCAAGACTCAGATCCTTGACATCTGTCTCCAAAGCACAGCCTTAACGCCTGAGTTTTAGTGCTAGGGGTTAGGCGACTTGCCAAAACATGTGTAGCTAATAAAGGACAGTTTGGAGATTTGTGCTCCCTGGCTCTCGAGTTCAGTCAGGTCTACTGTCTGCCAGTGGAAACAAGACTCCAAAGCAGAAGTTCATAAATACATCACTTGTTTGTTTCAGTCTGTGGAGCTCTTCACAGGACCAAAGAGTTGGTGAGGCCCCTCCTAACCACTTGTCAACAGGACAACCTCTCCTCAGACTTAGTGGGAAGATTGGTGAGGCTTCAGATATGACACCAGGGGCAATCAATGTTCACCATGAGAAGTTAAATGCTGTGATTTTAGGGATAGTACCATCTTATAGAGCAGTGGTTCTCAACCTTCTGTCCCTTTAAATATAGTTCCTCGTGTTGTGACCCAACCATAAAATTATTTTCGTTGCTACTTCATAACTGTAATGTTGCTACTGTTATGAATCGTAATGTAAATATCTGATATGCAGGATGGTCTTAGGCGACCCCTGTGAAAGGGTCGTTCGACCACCAAAGGGGTCGCGACCCACAGGTTGAGAACCACTGCTATAAGAGCCATCCCTGATACCCTCCTCTTACACCCCCAGGAACTCAGTACCTTTCTTATATCTGCTCTCTCCTCTACCTGGCTGACCTCATAGTGGGCTTTTCTTTCATCTTGTAATCTGTTTTCTCTGAAAAGCGTGCCCACTTGGCTGCTACTCCTGGGATTTGTAGATCCTTCCCAATGGCTTCCCTACCACCAATGACAAGAGCCCAGCCATAGAGCCCAGCTCCACAGAGTCCAGCCCAGCACCTAATGGCCAACGCAGACCCATGTGTGTCCAAAGAGAGAAATCAGCTGCTGCCCCTTCCAGGGTAGGGCTGACTGCAGGGACCCCACGAGAGAAGCAGGTCTGATGTGTAGGATAACTTTTCGACTGATTCATATAACTGCTATGAACAGACAGGCTTCCAATATCTCCCCAACAGTCAGCCCTGTGCTTTTCGGGAGATGCTATACCCCACTCTCACAGAGACCAGAAAAGAAGCTAGAATCCGTCAACAACTCAGATTCATGTGAAAGTAGGGTGGGGTCGATGGGGGTGGCAGGGCAGATGAATGTTGCTTTATCTCTGAAAGATTCTTCATTTGACCACAGGGCTCCCTGAAATATGACTTAACTTCTACACAAGTATGTGTAAGTTTATGTATAAGACATTCAGGTAATTCTTTGCTAGAGTTAGTTTGAGGCTGCATTCTTGGACCCAAACCAACCTTGCATAGGCTGGTTGATTTCTCCCAAAGACCAACACAGGAATGACAGTGGATTTTCTCTTGGGAAACACAATGAAATCCCATATTGTCTTCTGGTCATTGGCCTGGATAGAAATCTACTCATTTATGAGTGGAATCTATTTCCCCTAAGACCTAACTCAAAAGCAGTTCTCTGGATATTAGGTGTTTTTTTGAGGGTCCTCTTGTTCTTTCTCTTAAGTGACATTTTACCATCAAGTCTAGAGGGCAAGATTCTGCCCTACACATTGACTTAAACATAATCTAGATTCTTTTGCTCCCTTTAAAAAAAAAAAAAGCACAGTTCTAGAAGTTTTTCCCAATGAATGCAAAATTAACTCATTGTCTTTGCCTCACCAACGAAGTTTTGGTCTGGGGGCTGCACTCATTGAATGATCTAATCATTGAGCACAAATATGAGTGACATTGAAGTGTCTTCCTGAGCTTCATTCTGTTCCCACCTACCTCCAGGTAACTTTGTGGGGCACACTCGTCCCTCCACAGCTCCCACGGTCCCCAGATGAGAGCTGTTGGGGATTGGTTCTTACTTCTAAACAGTGGTCTCAGATTATTTACTTGGTGGCATAAAATTCCTAACGTTTCACTGTTTCCCTTGGTTTCAAACATTAAGTGTTGAGGGCCCCGCCCACGGCACCGGAGTGAGCATGTATTCATGAGCTCGGAATTACTCCATGTACATAAACTTCACAATGATCCCATGAGGAGGTCCTACCATTGTCCCCATTTTAAAAATTAAGGATTTATTAAGTTTAGGAAGTTTAAGTAACTTGGCCAAGGTCACTACATGGTGGTCTGAAGGTTTAAACCCAGGTGGCCTGGGAGCAGCTCTGGAGAGCATAGTTCTCAACCTTAGCCATGTATTAGGATCACTTGAGCTGCCTTTAAAATATACTGTAGCCTGGACCCAACTCAGCCCAGTGAAATCAGAATCTCTAAAGGTAGAGATTGTACAGAGGAGCCAGGCTGAGAACCACTCGCCCACAGGAAAGAGCTGAACTCATGCCCACCTGAGTGTTCGAATTTGAGATCCCATCGCTGATGTGAGCTCTAACAGCAACAATAACTTGCTGCTTTTGCCCCTGCAAAACCTGAGTGTTCTAAAAATCCCACAGCTACTCTGCCCCTTCTTTCTCCGCTGAGAACCAGTAGCTCTATCCCCTTTTATCTGGATTCTAAACGTAACATGGCTGTTAGCTGCTGACATGGTTCACAGCACCCATCTGCTTATCCTTTGTGAATTCTCCCCCTGCACCCATGCCCCTCTCACTGTCCCTCCTCCAGAGTTAGTCATTCCTTCCTGTAAGTTCCACAACACTATGATCATCCATCCCATAGAGCACTTATCTCATTGTACTTATCTCACTGTTTATAAGTGTGTCTCTGCCCAAGACTGTGAGCTACACAGGGACCGGGCTGTGTCAGAACAGTCCCTGTACCCCCACTGTGTGACAAAGCATTAGGCAGAGATGACAGACTCACGTCTGGTTGAAAAAATACCTTCAGGCATAAAGAGCTAGATTCTGATATCAGAAAAATCTTTCTCCTTCTGTTGCCACAACCTCTCCTTCCCTTCACCTCCATTTGACACAAAGACTTTTTATAGGAAGCAAAAAACAAAAGTAATTCCCACCCTTCAAGGTTTGGCTCAAAACTTATCTCCAGAAAAAAGATGTCTCTAGGATTGCCCCTAGCTTGTAATGATCTCTTTTGGTGAATTTTTATAGTCATCACTGTCTGTGTAATTCAGTTGTCAATCGCCTTCTTCTGTTACTGTCATCAATAGTTGTTTTTCTTCCATGCTCATGGGTGGATGTCTTACCTTCCTAATAAGACGGTGAACTCCATGAATTTAGGGACTGTCTCTGAGGTGGTAGATCATTTTGTTGGCTCGCTTGCTTGATATCTCCTGACAAACTGTAAGCTCTGTGAGGCCTGACACTCTCTGACATGACCCTTCAGAGGCAGCCCCAGGCACGGTGCTGGCGAGGGTCAGGAGCTCAGCGGGGCTGTGCTAAATGAAGACATTTGGGAACCCCTTCTAGCCCAGTGCCCTGAACTTCCTAGGTACCCACTAATCACATTTACTGACTGGTTGTGAAGTGAAAAAGCAGAGTTTTTATTCTAAGATGCGGTTCATATGACACACAGAAATTCTCAGATTAAGCCTTATTTCCTTTTCTTTTTAGCTTTCTGTAAATGCTTATTGGCTGTGGAATAGAAGAATCAGGGAAGAATCCCTCATCCACTCCCAAATTCCTTCCATGTCAATTTGACACAAAGCCTCTAAACCTTCAGTTCAAATCTCTGGATGCATACATCTCTGTGATTAAATTCAACAAGTCACTGCGGGGAAAAGACAGTGGAGCAGCTGGGCTGGTCGGTGCCTGCACACGCACACTCGCTCCTAGGTAGGACTTCTAAATACGGAATCAGGAGTGCTACTTAACTTCTTAATGAAGGAAATAGATTCCCCAGCCCCCTCAGCAGAGATGCTGCTCAGCTGTGCCAGCTATGAAACACAGGTTTCTGCCCTGTTTTGCTGACTGATGATTCAGTAGGGTCCCCCACAGATGGCAGGCTTGGTACCCAAAGGCAGCCACATTGCCAAACAGATCACTGTTTTCTGTTTTCCTTTGGTGCAGTGAAAGTGGGGTGGGGAGAGGGGGACAAAAGAAACAAATGAGTTCACCTGCTTCAGGAAATCATTGCACCACCCTGTCGCCCAACACCAAATCCCAGGGCCTGTTTTCGGCCTCACAGCTGCTGCTGCCTGGCACACACAGCTGTTGCCACTGACTCCTAATGAGCTGCAGTTAGCAGGGTAGGAAGAAGGGAAGGGTTCCGATGTCACTGATGAGGGGGCACGAAGACAGGCGCTCAGCAAAGCTGGCAGAGCAGATGATAGAAGGAGGGCAGAGCCAGATGACAGCGTGCCCGGTGTCGGAATCGGAGGCTACGTGTAAGGTGCCCTCTGGAACACAAGTGTATCTCAAAGCCACCACCAGCTGGACCTGGTTGCAATCCTTCACCACAGGCAGAAGAAAGGGCATCTTGTTTGGCCAACCCACACCCAGCTCTGGCCACATGGGCATCACCCCTTTGGCAATCTTTGAAATATAATGGCTGCTGTGGATGCCTCCCCACTATGGGCAGCTCAGGAGATCTGTAACATCCATGATGCCGTGGCCAAGGAGTTGAAGCTGAACTACCTTTGGCAGGAATCTGGGTCTGCAACAAGGCTGGAGGGTAGGGGGACTGAATCCCTGTGTTCAAAAGGCTGCCGGCTCCCTCAACTATTCTTTTTCTTAGTGAAGAGTGATGGGCAAACAGGTTTGTTTTTAAATCAGTAGTGACTCCGTTTCCCTCTTTTAATGGTACCTTAGAAGAGTTGTGAAATATTATTGAGGGGATAAATGCTCTCCAAAGAGGCCCAGCAACAGAAAAGGGAGAAGGGCCCTTACTTCTGACCCTTATCTAGTTCCTCAACATGGTTTTTAAAAAAAATTAGAAAAAGATTTGAGGGAACAAATAACCTATCTGTTTTATATATACTGTTTCTAAAATTTGGGTCACCTGACTCCCTGCTCCCAGGGGAGCTCGACCACTGTGATGCTCTGCCTTCTTGTTCCATCTCATACTGCAAACCAGTGCCTTTTGCAGTCTATTTAGTGCCGTGTTTTTCATATTTTGATAGGTCTTTTGTTGGTGGTGGTGATTTTGCTGTTTAAAGTGGCCCCCAAGCATAGCGCTGAAGTGCTGTCTAGTGTCTGATGTGCCTACGGAGAAAATATGGGTGTTAGATGAGCTGTGTTCGGGCATGATCTATAGTGCTGCAGCCGTGAGTTTACTGTTAACTAGCCAACGGTATATATTAAATAAAGTGCCTCTAAACAGAAACACATTTAAAACAAGGTTTCGTCAGTTAGTGAAAACGTTGCAACCAGAGGCTCACAGAAACCTAACTCTGTATTTCCTCATGAGCAATGCTTCAGTATTCACTAATTCCGTGTTTTCAATGACTATGGAACATAACTATTGCAAATTACAAGAATTGACTCTACTTTTTGGCATAATTTTGATGACTTAGAATGGCTGTCTATGGTATTTCAAATCACAGAGACTGCAGGATAAATGAACAACGAAAGGAAGGGTAGGTAGGAAACTGTCGTATTACACGTCATGAAGGCGAAGAGCATCAGCTTTGAATCCTGACTCTGCCACTCCTTCACTGTATGAGTTTTTTCTTGCTGTGTAACTAACTACCACAAACAACACTGACCATTACCTCTCAGTTCCCATGGATCAAGAGTGTAGGCACAACTTAGCCATAGTCAAGATGTCAGTCGGGGCTGCTATCTCGCCCGAGACTCGGGGTCCTTTTCCAAATTCTAGTGGTTGCTGGCAGAATTAATTTCCTTGCCATTGCAGAATTTGCGCCTTGCTTCTTCAAGGCCAGCAGGAGAGAGACTCTCATCTCTTTTAAAGGGCTCACCCAATCAGGTCAGGTCCCCCTAAAATGATTTCCCCTCAAGTCAAGGCTTGAAAGTCAACCAGTTAGGAACCCTAATTATATCTGCAAAATCCCTTCTCCTTTGCCTTGTAACATAATCATGGCATATGACCATTGCCATGTTCCCAGTAGGTGACTGTCTTGCTTACGTAAGATGAAGGCAAGGGTGAGTCATCTCCGAATACAAGGATGAAAAAGAAAGGTATGAGGCCCTGACTGGGAAATCCAGAACGAGGATAGAAAATATGTCATCCTCTGGTCAATGAACTTCCTAATTCGGGTGGCGTCCGGGAAGGCGCAGCACCTTGGACAGCACTAGGTGGAGTATTGCTTGTCTTGCTCCAGATCACAGCCACCAAGAGCAGGCTGCTCCATCTGCAGGCGCCCAGGCCCTATAGACTTATGGTTTGCATCACGGGAGCCCACAGATGGGACTCCACTCTGAAATGGTAATTGTTCTATTTACGCTTCCTGATCAGCAACAGGCTCTGGGGTAGATGGTGTACCCTGGGGCCTGGAAGGCAACTTGAGTGAGAGAGGCCTCAACACTGCCTATATGCTGCTCAGAGACCTGCCCAAGAGCCCTCAGGAGCCTGTACTATAATTATTACAGTCGTCCCAGCCCCAGTGTCCCACTGGCAAGTGATTTCACGTAATTATCCTCACGACAATAAAGACTTTCCCCATCCTCCTCCCTGCCCTTCTTCCTCCTCTCTCTACGGTCCTTCTTTCTTCCCCTTCAACTCCCAAACAAATCGGGTAACATCCACATCAGGATGTAGAGGAATCAACCTCAAGGTCACCTTCTACTCTGGCCTGGGGCTGCTCTCTCCTTGGAGAGCAGCCTGTCATGTTCCCTGACACCGTCAAAGAAAGCTCAGATGGCATTCCCCTCCACCTTCCTGCAGACAAGACTCTGACTTTCTATCTTTAGATCAACTGTCTCTTCCTAAAAGCTCACCTTGGGCTCAGGGAGGGACCAGGATTATTGCTGAAGGAAACTGTGCAAAACGCTGGCCCACGTAGGTCAGACCGGCTGTGATGTGGCCAAGATTCCATTAACTACTTAACGAATGACTAGCACATGACACACCTGATGAGTAATTTAGGCTCGACACCATGTTGAATGCTTTATAGTCATGTTCAGTCCTTGCAACAACCTTATGCTATTATCCACATTATGTAGATGAGTAAAGGGAAAAGCTAGGTAACTTTCCCCAGATCACATCACCAATCAGTAGCCAACATGGTCTGTGTGACACCTGGTCCGAGCATTTAACCGCCCTGCTTTGTTACTCTATGTGTAGGTGGGCTTCTACCCACATTGCTGCTCTCACACTTTGGTTATTGGCAACTGCACTGTGCAAACGATAAAGCAATATTTCCAGCTCCCCAGTATTCACTCAATGTCCCCTACTCAGCTGTCAGTGCCGCCAGCCATGGCTTGCTTGCCCTTAAGTTGCCCACGGCATTTTCAGTCGTGTTCCAGCCTCACTTTGCAGAGGGAAGCAGGTAACATACCCGCATTTCGGGACAAGCAAACCTTCGTCTCTGGACCAGTTGCAAAGCATTAGTAAACTCCAAAGGGAGAGAGGATCTGGAGAATGGGACCCTCAGTTGCCTCCCCAGTTACACCATGAAAACTCTTAACTACACACTGGGCGTTGTTGCCAATAGCTCAGAGTTCCGCCTTTGGCCATCGGTGAGAGGTCCCCCATGAAGTCAACACAAGGCATCATGCAGAGCTTGGGTAGTCATCTCCAACAGCTCCTCTAACAAATTACCATAAACTTGGTGGCTTAAAACAACAGAAATTTATTCTGGAAGCTGAAGTCTGAAATCAAGGTGTCAGCCGGGTTGATGGCTCCCACAGAGGTTCTGGGAGAGTCTACTCTATGCTTCTCTCCTGGCTTTGGGCATTTGCCCAAAATCCCAGTGTCCCTTGGCTTGTAGCTGCATCAATCTGCATCTCCATCTCTGTCATCACATGGCCTTCTCGTAAGGATGCCAGACATGGGATCAAGGACCACCCCCTACAACTAAGCTCATCTGCGAGGCTACTTCCAAATAAGGTGGTGTTCTGAGGTTCTGGGTGGATGTGAATTTTGGAGGAGGGACTCTATTCAACCCAGGACAGCTCATCAACGGCATTTTGGCAGATCCCACACAACAGCAGGGAACGGATTTGAGCTTCTCAAGAGGAGGGGCCCATGCAGGTGGGAGGTGAGGGGAGACCACCCTGAGCAGTCAGTATCCATGGCGGACTGAGGCACTACCCCTGCATCTAAAACATTTCACAGAAATCAAGCCCAAAGGAGCTAAGAAAGTCACGCAGAGAACAAAGGCAACTTCCCCCATAGCTCAAAACACAGCAGCCAGCCTTTCTTCCAAAGTACACCATTTGAATTATCCAGGTAAAATGCCAGGCAACTCAAATCATCTCTCTCTGCATCCTGCCCCCCACCCCTCCAAGCTACATGAAAAATAGGTAAGTGCCTTCAATCTCTCCTTTCATCTCCCCTCTAACCCTAGGAGGGATGGGGGACACCCAGGAGCTCAGGCCATGAGGCCTCCCAGACAATCCCAGGCAGGAGGGCTCAGGGCAAAAAGCCTCATGGTCCCCCAAGGCGACTATTTCTGCTAGTGGGGACCCGTTTCTGAGGCCTTCGGAGAAGGGCTGTGCAGAACTGCATCCAATCTGAGCTAAGCAGATTAGTTCCCTCCCAGCAAAAGGTTCTGGGCTGCTGAGCAGGGCACAGTGGCAGGGGGCTGTCATTACAAGGCCCAGATAGGACATAATTACATGCTCCCTGGAAGGAGCGCCTAATTGAATTACAGGGTGTCCCCTGAGCATCAAAGGCAGCCGGGCTCAGAGGTGGCCCAGCAGCCCAGGAACAGACCCTCTGAGGAGCTGGTGTGGGGCAGGGCTCAGGCTGTGGAGTTGCTCAGGGACTCCCAAGCCCACAGTGCTCGGGGGAGGGGGGGCAGCAGAGCTCCTGAAACCGGGAGAGGAGAGGAGGAGGCATAGAGAATGGAGGATGGTGACTGCCCTTTGGTCCTCGTGCTTGAGGGGTATATTCTCTAGCCCCATGTCCCCTGAGCTTGCTGCAACCTGGAGGAGGTACAGAGCCAGAGGGCATGCCAGGAATTCACTACATTCATTCACTCATTCATTCACTCATTTATTCATTCAGAAGACATTTTTTGTGTGTCCCTATAATGCAGGGGTGGGGAACATCCAGACCAAGGGACCTGTAAGGCCCAAGAAATCATTAGGTCTGGCCCTGCCAAGGCATTCAGGGTGAATTAATTAAATGTGTGACTAAATATAGCAGGCTAATTTTTAAGTTGATAATTTTTTATGGCCTTCAAATGATGTTATAAATATAAAAATGGCCCTTGGCAGAAAAAGGTTCCTCACCCCTGCTATAACGGGACACAGAATGAGGCACTTGGAGGGACACGGGGAAGAACCAGGCGCGGCTGTGGTCTGAGGATATGGTCTTCCTGGGGACCATTTCCTCCTGAGGCCAACTTCTACCTACAGCTGTGTGTGCTGCACAAGCCAAAGCCAACTGCCCATTCTCTCACGTCCTTCTGGTTGACTGGAGGGGGTGTGCAATGATTCCCGTTTAAATTCAGTTGAATGACTCCAAACGGAATCCCCACCAAAGGCAGGGGCAGTGCCTGTGTGTGGCCACAGCCCTCGGAGTTCCCCTCTTCTACAACAACTCTCACACTCTTCTTCTCCACCAGACTGGGGACTCCCTGAGGGCAGGGGCTGTGCCTTTTCTCACTGTGTTCAGCCCACAGTATGAGCTCAACAAAAGTCTGCTAATTGGATCCTCAGCAACTGACACCCGCCTCCCAGGCCCCCCCCTCTCCCATTGCTTCCTGCCTCATTGATTTGGAGGGCACTCGCGGGCTCTCCAGGGGCTGCCACTGAGACGCCCCCTGCTCTCTTCCATCATCACCCCCTCAAACCCTTGATCCTGGATGCCTTCAGATATCACAGACACACGGACACTTCAAAGGAGACCCCCCCCTGAATCTCAACCCATGGGCCTGAGCCAGCCTCGCCCTGTTTTCCAGGCAGCAGTGCAAAGCATTGCCTGCTGGCAGTTTCTGATGGTGAAGTGACACCAACAAGGACTCTCTGTAGACTGGCTGAGGCAAGGGTGGGTCTATGTCAGCCGTCCAGGGTGATGAACCCAGATTTCTGAGCTGGGCATCAAGGAATCCACTGGCCCTTGCCAAGTTCCCTGGGCTTAGTTGCCCCTGGGTTAAGAAGAAAGACCAGCCTGGCTGTTAAGGAAGAGATATGAGGTACGCCCTTAGCTTCTTCCATATGAGGGGAGGAAAGCCTGATGCTTTCAGCCTCCATACCTTATTCTGATGCTAAAATATGTAACACAATAGAAAAATCACATGATTTCGAAGATCTAGGTTTTGATACTAACTCTTAAAAGTTCCTTGTTCTAGGGTAAATTATTTAATCTTTCATAGACTCAATTACCTAATCTGAAGAAAATGGCAATATTAACCCTAAAGGTATAACAATATCATTATACTTTTTTATATTTTCATATAAATATTAGACATTTTATTATGTAAGAAAAATAACCACAATAATCTTCTCTCTTTCCCTTCCCCCCCCAACACACAGATCTGAACAGTGGTAAAACCCAAGTAACCAGCACTGTGCCCTTGATCCTGATATTTCTCTAGAATATTATGCTCTCCCCTGGGGCCACTCTCATCAAAACCACTTTAAACAACTAGACTCCAGAATTTTCAAAGCATTGTACATCAGTTAGTTCCTTTGAAAGTTGGCCCTTGGCTATGTTCATTCTACTCTCTCCCCAACCCCGCCCTCCCAAAGAGGAAGTATATATTTTTCCAGCAGTCTACATGGGTTAATTAAAATGTCATTTCTCAAAAATATATATATTTAAAATAAAAATTAAAAATGTCATTTCTCTCTGCTTTGGCTAGAACTATATTAACTCACTAGAGTAACACTAGTCATCTGTTGCTGTATGTTATGAAAACAATGGAAATCTAATTACTTTTCAGCTCATAATCTTCTAAAATATGGGTTCCATGAGGAGGGCAGATAAAATGGTCTGTGGTATGGATCTGGTTGGGAACCACTGGTCAACTTTATGAAACCCACTAGATCAGTAGGGGTTCTGGAATATTCTGGTCTATTAGGAACTTGTCTGCTTCATGTGTCCAGTAGGAATGTATGTCCTTGTGGATTCACCCTGTGTTGTGTAGGATGAGGAAGAGTGTGAGTCAATGCATTTTCCCCATTAGGATTAGCCCGGTATTTGGCGGGATAGTGGCCACTTCATGCTAATAATGGAGACTCCTAGTTTCTTTATCCCATCAAGTTCTCTCCATCTCTCGCCCCTAGACTGGCATTGACAGGTATTTGGCCATTTCTTTTCGCATGCACAGTTGAGCCCAGACACAGCCTCAACAATCCTTTTCAAGATGCCCCTGGATAGCCACTACTATCTGACTTAGCGGACATAAAAGGCATTCTATTGTACATCCCAGCCTGTGCCCTGGGACATGGGCACCTGACGTCACACCTGTGCCACCTGGAGGTGAGAATGCTCTGGCTTCTGGGGAGTTCCTGAGAAAGCATCAAGTTACAGCACCAAAGATAAAGATAGGGTGCCTGCTGGCTCCAGCTAAGTCCAGCTGACCAGCTGTCCAGTAGGGGAGGGGCAAGGCAGAGAAGGCTGTCATCTACCCTTGGCGAGGATGAGTGACAGGGAAAGTTTCTGTTTCTGTCTGGAACACAGGCTGCTCTGGAAACCCAAACCCTGGAAGAGGCATTGAAAGTGACTCAGTCCCCAAATAGTGTACCTGAGAATGACAGCAGATTATCTTCTGACGCTAGTGTCCTGGGAAGGACAGAACAGGAGAGGGAGAGAAATGACCCTGGTAGCCTTGAGATTTGTGTCACTGAGCATCAGGCCCTAGGCATGTTTCCTGTTGATCTAGGCAGAGGCTAGCTCAATCTTGGCTGTTGAATCAGTGGTCAGCTTGATGGATCTGATGGGGCTGGGGGCTCCAGAGGTGGCTATTCTTCTCATTCTCCAGCCTATTGCCTCAGCATAGACGCCTGTAAAATCAATGCTCTCTCTGAGGCCCTGCAAACCTCATATAATGTGTCTGTGTCGAGGTGATAGATGACTGTCCCACCTTACTTAGAAGGGACTTCTTTCTAAGTGACATTGCGCACCAATTACAGATACAACCGCTTAGGTAGCTTAACCATGGAATCCCCATGACAACTTCATTTTCCACCCTACCACTCAGTATTACTGTCGGGTTGGGGTGGGGCATTATTGTCGGGTTGGGGTGGGGCAGGGAGGGGCTTGGCTTGACACAGGGCAACCGACACATATCTGGCCAGTAGCCTTCACATGGCCAAGTTGGAGAAATGGTGGCGGGGGAGGGGGGGTGGAGAGGAGAAGGGGAGTGTGGAGGAGAATCAGATTCTCTCTCTTGAGAATCTGAGCTAGAAGAATAGAAAGATCTTTCCAGGTAGGAGTTGAAAGCATTATGGAGGAGAAGCCGTGAGATAGGACTGCCTGTCACAGAGGTATTGCAAGGTGGAAGCCATGAGGGAGAAGGCCACAGAGAGAAGCAAAGATGCCAGGAGGCAGAGACCATGTGGCCCAGGGGAGAGCACATCAGAAAGAGAAGGTGGTCCCAGGGCACCCTCAGCCTCTGATGGTTTTCTAGTATCAGTTCCAGTCTATGCTGGATCCTCACAACTCAACCTTCTTGTCTGAACATCCAATCGGCAAACACTCTGTGGTGAGGGAGAAAAGAGCACCACCGGGAGTGGTTTGTTTCCTGGGAGATATCAGTCTTCTTGGCATTATCGTGATGATAGTTCTTTCCGTTGAAATGATGGGCTTTCTTAAGGGATACACAGCTCACTCTTGATCACTCAAGGAAATCGTAGATCAGACAGTGGACAGAAGGCAACCCAACTACAGATGCCAATAGTGAAGAAAGGAGCTATAGGGACCAGAATAAGAATAAAAGAGGAGACAGGACTAGCGGGAATGGGGAGGCAGGCACTGAGTGTGAGCAGGACTGGACACCACAGCACCAGTGCCTGCAGCATATACAGTAGAGAAAGAAAAGATGCAGCAGGAGGCATTTAGGGGGGAGGACAGGGGGAGGGGAGGGGGTAGGGAGAGAGAGAGAGAGAGAGAGAGAGAGAGAGAGAGGAAGAGAAGAGAAGAGTATACAAACAGAAAGTAAGGTATGAGCAGGGAAATACAGATTTGCGGACATGAAGACTTGCAGCCAAGGCCATGGTTAGCCCTCGTGACGGTGGCACAGTACACCCCACATCACCACCGTTCAGAAAGAGAGGGAGGGTCTGGTGGTAGGGGGGTTCACAAGGAGAACTCACATGCGTTACACAAGGAGAAAACCAACAGGGAGACAAATCAAGACCACGAGCTCTGGCAAAAGATGGACTACTGGGGCGAAAGGGCAATATTAGTCACCCATAATCTGTAATTTGTTCTACTGCCATATTCTGAGCATTAAGTTACTATCACGATGTCACTCGCTTTGAAAGAACCAACAAACAAACGTATGACAGAGTGTTGTCAGTATCACAAATAACTGGGTTTGTGAAACCTAACAACCAAGTGGTAAATGAACTGGGCTCAGGCAGGGACAGGTGAACCAGGCTGTGTCTAGGCATGCTGATCCATAGGTAGAATGGGTCGGGATGGTGCCACATCAATGGCCAAACTTAAATATAATACACACACATAGTTTTCATAAAAGCAAATTCCTCCATAATGAATAAGTTTCACTTTCAACTTGATCTTCTACTCTACTTCTCCAGGTAATTTCCTATCTGGGTACCTGATAGGTGGTAGGGATGAGAATATAATTCCTATGCATGATAACTATCATGCCACCTAAGAATGTTTATCCTATGTTTTCCTTCATGGTCACGTAGCAAAGCATTTAATTCCTCCAAAATGCTTCTGGACTGTGCAGAATTTAAATACGGGGAGTTTGCTCTATTTGTACATCAAGGCATTCTCTCTCCAACTATCAATTATATCCTAGTGGCTCTAGGCCAGGGTTTCCTATTGGGTTCTGAAAGCACAATTTAGTCTCTCTTTTTCAAAACAACAAGAAAACAACACCTTGAATAAGCTGAAGACCATAGTTCTGAATTTCTACTACCTTCCTTGTGGAGTTGTTGCGGGCAGAACCAAAAGGTAGAGAAGGAACAAGTGCTCATACACCACCCAAATACATCTGGGAAGTTGATAAAAGGTTGGACGACATGCAAGAGTCCTCCCCACTCACCCGCATCACTTTGCCCAAGTGTCCCTTTCCATCGCTCTTGCGAGTGAATGAGGAAACTCTGACCTAAAGCCAGGAGTTGAGACAAAATAAGCAAGGCCATGGCAGAATCGCCATCGGCACCCTTTATTATTACTGCCTGAAGTCCCAACCAGCACCTCTCCAAGCAGGGCACAGGAGGGCCTGCGCTGGGCATCAGCCTGTTTCATTCTCTCACTGGCCAGTCCTGTGGTCAATCACAATGTGCCTTCTCCTGAAACCAACCTGACATTCTCCCTCGTGGGATCTCCAACCCTGCAACACTGAGTTTTCCAGAGGATGAGTTAATGTGAGAAGACTGGGGCGGGCATGCATATGGCTCCTGACCAAGGCAGGGAGAGGGGTGCTGCCTGATCCAGTGTTGCCTGAGGACCCTGCACCCTTAGGCCTAAAACAAATGAACTAGGAAGGCTCTGGACTTGTAGTGATTTCTGCAGACATATAACATTTAAGTAGATTTGGGGTGCTTTATGGATCCTGGAGTTGGAATATGTCCTTCTTTGCTATAATTTTTTACAGTTTCAGTAAGAAAGAAAAATGATCAGGGTGTGGGACCTTTCTGGGTATAATATCCACAGCTCTGCTAAAAAGGCCACATAGCCTGTGATCAGTCCTTTAGGCCCAGAAGAACTGTCGTTGAACAACCCACTTGAAATGTCCCACTGGGCTAAGTTCCCCCATTCAGCAACTGGCATAGACATGGATTCCCTTCTTCAGGACAACTCGAAGCCAAGTACATAGTTCCACCACGAGTTCCATGGAGCCATGGGTCCTGGTGACCGACTGGCTACCTAAAGCTGGGGAGAGAGCTTGTCACTGGAAGTCGGGCACTGAGGCAGAGGCCAGCGGAAAGGGAGGATACTGGCCCTTAGAGAATGATCACCACCTCCATCTGACTCCCACCCTCACACAGCTTGCAGCTCATGGCTTTTCTCAAGCACAGACAGGGCATTCTGAAGGCAAATGACCTCCCTGGGTGGCAGGAAAGAGAAGATCCTAACACTCTGCTGAATCAAAGAAAAAAAAGAGAGGGCCTCCTTTGTTTCAGACAAGTTGGACAATGTTTATGTCGTGTCCAGAGCACTCCAAACTTTCCTAAAGTTTTGATGGAAAGGTCCCTAAGGGCTGAAACGGCAGGAAGCAAACACCCCTGGTGGAGAATGGCCTGCATCATTGTGAAAACATATCATTATTTCATGGAACAAGGTCTTGTCTGCAGTTTACCAGCAGGGCCTGAAAGATGTCACCTTTTCTCAGTAAGAGATCACTAAGTTAAAGTTGTATGTGTGTGTGTTTAATTTCTATGGGTTCAATATTTTCCTTCTGAACAGTCTCAAGGTGAAGCAAGAGATTTAAAATAGTGCATAATATATTCTTAGTGTTGGTTAAGATGTTAGTCACATAATATTCTTGGATTTGTACTTCCAGAGCATCTTCCACCCAAGAATTTCCATATCCTTTCCAAAGCTAATATTTTTCTGATGAGTTCAAATAAAATGGAAAAGTCCAAAGATATTAAGTCTGTGCCCTTTAAAAACTCCTTTCCAACTCTAACTTTCTTTCATAGATAGCTGTTGGACAAGTCACTTTCCCTCTCTGAATCCAGCCTCATCATTCATGAAAATGGGAGGTCAGGCACCTTCTAGCTTTTTTCCCCCACAAGATATTTTATTTTTATTTTTTAAAATATATTTGTATTGATTTCAGAGAGGAAGGGAGAGGGGGAGATAGAAACATCAATGATGAGAGAGAATCATTGTCTGACTGCCTCCTGCACGCCCCACACTGCAGATCAAGCCAGCAATCCCAGCAAGTGCCCTGACTGGGAATCAAACCATGACCTCCTGGTTCATAGGTTGATGCTCAACCACTGAGCCATTCCGGCCAGGCACCTTCCAGCTTTAACAGTCTAATTTTGTTGGAAAATATGTGGCACAGCTAATACACCATTCTTCTTCAAAAGAGGCCTAAGCTGTTTAATTACAGCAGATCTTGGTTGACATCTGTGGTTTTGACTACTCCCAGAGACCCCAAACGTCCATGAACTTCAGTAATCTGTTATGTTGCAGCGGCGTGCCATGAGCCTGGGCTAGTCACGTGTTTAGTGAGTGAGATCAACGTGCTGGCAGAACCCACAACCCTGTGAGGTTTTGCTATTGTCAGCTCAAAGGCCACGATTCTCATCGTGTACAGCAGCGGTAGTCAAAAAGGTAGGGATTCTTCTCAATAGTATCCCTCTCAAATGTCAAGAGTTTATTGTAATGTGGGTTTAAAGTAATCATGTACCCACCCCCATGTCACCTACTTCATTACTATCCCTATGGTTACTCTGAAAACTTTAGTGGTGTCATGCATACAACAAGGGTATTTTATTCCTCTTTTATTGAACTTATCTCACGCATACGCCTCTCCCAACCTGTCTGAATACCTGTATCCTCTCCACCTGAGAGGAAGATCCTTGCGAGCTGGGATGCCAGCTTGTCTTTATTATCTCCGGAGTCCCTAGCAATGTACCTGGCACACGGCAGAATTTAATGAACATCTATTGCATGTCTGAGCACCTTCTACGAGCAAGCTTTGTGCATTTTCTTCATATTTGAATGTAGTACTTATCACACACCTGCAGGTTAGATACCATGATTCCTGTCATCCCAACAAACTATCTGGGACTCAGACAGGTGAAGAGACGTGTTCAAAGTTACACAGCTGGTGATTGATGGATTCCCACTGTCTGTCAAGCTCCAAAGTTCATGTTTTTCCATCTCACCGTCTTTGAAGAAGGAAAGCATAAAGCCAAATAAGTGAATTCACAGATCCAATGTTATTGATAGAGCACAAGCCCAGCTTTACCTGAATAGATTTAGAGGAGTGTGGTGGGGGCAAAACTGACAACGCTACCGGGCTAACAGAGCTACATAAAGAGGGAAGGATGAGAAAGTGCCACTATTGCAGGCATCGCACAGCTTCTGTCTAAGTAAACTGAGGGTTTAAACTCTAAGTTGGGACCAATGGCATCAGGAGGTTGTTAGAAATGCAGCATCTCGAGCCCTACTCTAGACATTTTGAAACTGAATCTGCATTTTAGCAAGATCTGTGGGTGGTTCATCAGCACATTAAAATCCAAGGAACACCCCTCTCAAGATATTCTATGGTCCTTTCTGGCTCTAATACTTTAATATTTTAAGAGTTTAGACTAGGAATCTTCATGACAGCCCCAAACTAGCATGCTTATTAATGTGGGTCACACAGAGATACAAGCAACCTATCACCTCCATGGTGTCTTCTGAAGAATACTGTTCATTCATCAATATTACTATCAATGGCCTCATTCACTGATCACGTACCATGTACAGGAACAGTGCATACAATATCTTGAATCATCGTAACAGTCCTGCAAGAAACATTACTACCCCCTTATTACCAATGACAAAATAATCTCATAAACTAATAAAATTCCCCAAAACTAGGTGGTTAAATCTATAGTTGAGACAACACCCTAACCCAGAGTATTTAGAGTCCGTGGTTTTTCTGCTACATTAAACTGCCTCCAGTAAAATTTAAAGTATCAAGCAGAGGGGTGCAATGTGAGGAGAGACTAGCAGGTTGTGGACTCCGTCTTCTGCAATGAAGAAGACCAAAGGGGTAGTCTAAGTCTACTAAGGTCTAAAAAATAATGCACAGGAATAGATGGGAACATAGACTTGTTCACCAAATCCTAGAATACCTGGACCAGAATCTCAAATGTGTGGAGGTTGAGATACATTTAGCACCAATGTCACCTAGAAGTGATCATCCATGAAGCATAGTTACATTTAATCTGAAAACACAGATAGCAAAGTTTAGCCTATTCAGAGATCCTAGGTGCACAGTTGATTATTAATGGGACAAAGGAATTTGGAGCCAAGCCTCTGCTCTCTCAAAAACTACCCTTCAGTGCCGCTGGTGGATAGGTACTGAACTAAAGGAACCACAAGTCTGTCAAATTATGGCCAATGCTGTGGTCTTGATGTGATTTAATGCCTGACAGTAACCTCTTATATACTGACATTGCCATAAACGTGTATGAAATCTCACGGAGTTGTCTTCCCAGCGAGGGCCTGTCCTTCATTTGTATGTATAAACACTCTCCCCAGAGCACATATAAATGGATCGCATTCTCCGGATGGCACATGTTTTTACTTACGCTAACAAATGACTATCCTTCCCAGCAAAATGACTAAATAGAGCGCTAATAAATCAATTTGTCAGTGGCTATTTCACTTCAGGAAACAATCTCCCCTGTCCCATCCTTGGCTGGTGCAGATATGACCTACATTGAGTGGCCTATGTCAATGGTACAGAAAATCCTAGAGCTGGGAGGCCCTGCAAAAGGATCTGACCCTGCCACCCTGCAAGAAAAGTGTTGTTATTCCCACTTTACAGATGAAACTATTTAGTTCTAGAGCTAAGACTAAACAACTTGCCCAAAGTCACATTATTAGGAAGAATTTGAAAGGACAAGAGCAGAGTCTCCTGAATGACACTCAGCTCTGTTGTCAGCAGAACCCAACCTCTTTTAAGCTCTGTCCCAAGGCTGGACCTGGGGAGAAGCTCATCTATGGCATCTCTCCTTCGGATCTATGGATCCCCTTTTCCATGAGTTCCTCTGGAAGTTTATGTTTTCATCTCCCACTGAAAATGTTTTCAGCAGGTTCTTGGAGCAGTTTGATATCCCTCTCCCCTCTCCCCTCCCCGCCCCCCGCCCCGCTTCTATATTCCCCCTTTGTTCTTCACACCTTCTCCTGCCACTGCTTATCGTTTGTGGACACCACAGGAATTCGGAGACAAGGTTCTCCTTTCTCATCCCCATCCTTCTTGGCCCCCCTGGAAAGTCTACCCTCCCATAAGCTGCAAATCCTGGGGAAAGTCCTTCTGTGTTCTTCTTCACAGCCATCTATCTGAAAGAGGACAGAGGACCCAGCATAAGAAAGTTCAATGGGGAGAGTTACAGAGGCAATAGAAGTGTAATACCCACTGTGTGAGAAGGACTAAATGGGGCCATAACCTGGAAACTATTTCAGGAGAATTCCAGGCTGTGAAAAGAGATGACCACACAGAAGATGTGTTTTCTCCAACAATTCTTAAAAGGCTTCTCCTTCACTGCTTAGACAGAATTTGGAGCTTAGATCTGTGACTAAAGACAGTGGCTGCCGCCCTGGGAGCTCTGCTCCTCCAACTTACATCCAGTACCAAGCCATACTGACTCATCTCACCTAGACTAGGCAAGCCTCATAGAAGAGCCTACAAGCATTTAAACAGATTGCCAAGTTTCAATCAACTTTGCAATTTCCAAATTGAAGGAGAGGCACCTGAAATCTGGTTGTACAATACAACTACAATATGGCACTGGGGAAAAAACCAAAACACCCAATGCCACTTGCTTTCTTGAGGATGTCCTGATTGGACTATCACTGTCTCAGAGTGGAAAGGATTGGCTTCAAAGCTCATAGAAGCTCTTGGCACAAGGAGAGGAGGAAGGAGACACCCGAGTAGTCTCCTAGCTCTCGCTTAATCACAAGAATTCTCCAAAACCTGATATCAGAACTTCTGTCACCCCACACCTCCACCAGCCATCATGCTGTGTTTCAGTAGACAAAATCTGTGTCCTTAGATCCTGCCTCAGGATTCCTTGCCTAGAAACATTTTAAAGTGAGAAAACTGAAGGAGAGTTTGGAAGCAGAAACTGCCAGTAGTGTCTGCTGATCCTGCATACCTGTGATGGAACCAAAGTTTGATGTTAACACAAATCCAAGAAAAATTTTAAAAAGTGATGCAGAAGGATAGAAGGATATGGCAAGGGGTAGCAGGGGATAGAATACTGAAAGTTACTTACACAGTTTCATTATTCTTGAACTCCAACTCCCCATATATGTCTTCAAAATCTTCACCACCACCCCTGGCTGTCCCTTCCACTGTCCTAAAGGGAACGATGACTGTGCCCTTGGCACCAGATGTCCGCAGAACCTTGACCTCCATGACACCAATACTCTCACTGATACGAATAGTGTCACATTCAAAAGTGAAGATGCCTGCATGGTCATCATCCAAGATAGTAACTTTGGCCACACAAGGGGACACCAGGACAGCCCTGGAAGGCAAGGGAACACTATTCTGTATTGTTGGAGCCATCCCTTCCTCTGGCTGCTCATTCTCTATGCGGACATTGCTCAACCTCACAAAGAAGTATTCGTCCTCCTCAAAAATGTCATCATCAATGATGCCCACAGAGAACTCCTTCTGGGTCTCTCCTGGCTTCAGAACCAGGGTGCCCTCTGTGAACTCATAGTCAGCCCCTGCATTGGCAGAACCATCCTCTGTTTTGTAGTCCACATACATGGTTTTGGATGTGTCCCCCCCTTTCCTCACCACTGTCAGGAGTATAGCCCCACAGTTCTCCAGGCACTGGTAAGAGCATGGATCAAAGAAGACCTTGGAGACAAAGTCCTCAGGCTGATCGGCGTGCACCTCACTAATAGCAGCGGATTTCTTGGCTTGTTCTGCAGCATGTTTCCTCAGGATATTGCCTGCACCAATCATCATACGGATGGCTTGAATCCGGTAGAAGGCGCGGCTCTTCTGTTGATGGGAAAGAGCATAGTAATTGGCCATCTCTACCAGCTGATCTAACTCCTTCTCTGGATGTTTTTGCTTCAGATCCTTGAGAATCCGGATCATCTCCCTGCGGGACTCATCCACTTCCTTCCCTTCTGGTGGCACCAGATTCCCATCTAGAAAGTGGGAATCATCA
>NW_005871133.1:4166959-4169216 GCF_000147115.1 Myotis lucifugus
CAGTTCGATTCCCAGGCACATGCCCAAGTTTCGGGCTTGATCCTCAGTAGGAGGCATGCAGGAGGCAGCCGATTAATGATTCTCTCTCATCATTGAAGCTTCTATCTCTCTCTCCCTCTCCTTTCCTCCCTTAAATCAATAAAAACATTTTTTTAAAAAAGAATCAACTTAAAATAGGCCAAAGATGACCTAAATTTTCATCCCCACTTATACTATTTCTAGGGTTTTCAGTCTTCTTTACCTCAATGTCATCATACTCAAGAATCTTGCATAACATAGGTTTGCAAGAACACATATTGACTTGAACTTATCATGAGCTAACCTCCAAAACAGAACACCTTGTCTATGTGCAATTGAGCCCTCAATGCACAACTTCTGCAGGCAAGCTGTAATTCTGAGATTGCTTAGAAAATCAAGAGAATTGATTCTGTAGTGAGTGCTACCTGCAATGTAGCTAAACCAAGGCCCTGTAAGTTCTACCCAAGACCCAGTCCACAGCAGCCCTTAGCCCTCCAGCAAAACATGCTTATGAAACAGTTTTGGTTTCCAGTTACAGGAAGATGAAGATCAGTCAGCCACTCAAATTCCAAACCAAACCCTGAAAAAGCCACGTGGTAAAAATCACTATTAATAAAACATGCAAGTGGCTCTCAAATAAGTGTTATTAACTGGAGACAAGATTTCGGGGTGAAATGCAGCCTCATCTGCTGGCCTCGAGCTATTAAAAGGCGAATTCAGAAGAATGGAAAGAAACTCCACTGAAACTAAGACTCATCTTTCCACTCATTGCCTCATTCAGGTAGAATGAGAATGCAAATAACCATGCAATAGCTTTAAAAAAAATTGCCAATTTTTCCACTTCTGCTACAACCATGTGGGGAACTTCTAGTAATAGAGAAATGCTCATTTGCATCCAGACCTGCTCCTCCTCCTCTGCTGTTTCCCATCTCAGAAAATAGCACCTCCATCCACCCAGTTACTCCTGCTAGTCTGCAAGCCTTCTTCTCTGACCTGTCCCTTATCCAATCCAGCACTAAGTCCTATCAATTCTTCCTTGACCTCTATTACCACCGTCACAGCCCAAGACACCATTACTCCTCACCTGATGAATCTATGCAGCAACTACCAAACTGAATTCACCACTCCAACTCTTGCCATTCTCTAGTCCATTTCCTTATATAGCCACAGTAATCTGTTTTAAAAAAGCAAAAACAAAACAAAAACTTACACTATCACTTCCTTCTTTCCCCCCTTTATCTCCTGCCACTCTTCCTCTTACTGCACTTCAGCAACAATGAACTTCCTATCAGGTTATTTTCCACCTCAGGACCTTTGCACATGACATCATCCATGCATTCCTGACATGACTGTTTCTTCTTTGCATCCCCATTCTTAACAATCCAGATCATAGCTTAATTTGCCTTCTCAAGAAAACTTTCCCTCGCCCCCAAATGGTCAACTCCCTCTGTTGTGTTCTCTCGTCACATTCTTTACTTTTCTTTCACAGCATTTATAAAGCTTTGAAGTTACCTGTATTTTGTGTGAGGTTATATGATTAATGTCTAACTCACCTACTAAACTATGAATGACACAAAGGCAAGGACTATGTCTATTCTGTTTATCATGGTATCCTAATAGTGAGATAGTAGGGTGTTCAGTAAATGTATGTTTTTGGAATAAATCTATGTAGTCACTAAGGAAGCTTACTCAGGGCTATAATTGAATTGTGTCTATCCCCTCCACCCCCCACACATTCATGTGTTGAAGCCTTAAGCCCCAATGTGAATGTACAGTGAGATAGGGCTTTTAAGAGGTAATTAAGGCCCTAACTGGTTTGGCTCAATGGATAGAGCATAGGTCTGCGGACTGAAGGGTCCCAGGTTCGATTCCGGTCAAGGGCATGTACCTTGGTTGCGTGCACATCCCCAGTGGGGAGTGTGCAGGAGGCAGCTGATCGATGTTTCTAACTCCCTATCCCTCTCCCTTCCTCCCTATAAAAAGTCAATAAAATATATTTTTTTAAAAAAGAGGTAATGCCGAACCGGTTTGGCTCAGTGGATAGAGCGTTGGCCTGCGGACTCAAGGGTCCCAGGTTCGATTCCGGTCAGGGGCATGTGCCTTGGTTGCGGGCACGTCCCCACTGGGGGGCGTGCAGGAGGCAGCTGATCGATCTCTCATCGATGTTTCTGGCTCTCTATCCCTCTCCCTTCTTCTCTGTAAAAAAATCAATAAAATATATTTTTAAAAAAAGAGGTAA
>NW_005871133.1:4169316-4171034 GCF_000147115.1 Myotis lucifugus
CCTACTCTGATAAGATTGGTGACCAAAAAAAAAAAAAGGGAGGGAGGGAGGAAGGGAGGGAGGGAGGGAGGGAGGGAGGGAGAGAGAGAGAGAGAGAGAGAGAGAGAGAGAGAGATCTACCATGTGAAGACATAGCAAGTGGCCATCTGCAAGCCAGGAAGACGGCTCTTGCCAGAAATGGAATTGGCCAACACCTTGATCTTGGACTCCCAGCCTCCAGAACTGTGAGAAAATTAACTTCTGTTGTTTAAGCCACCCGGTCTATGGTATTTTGTTATGGCAGCCTGAGCAGACTAACACCACTCCAACATTGGCCTTTTTTAAAACCATTTTATGATCTGAATATAGCCATTTGTTTTAGAAACAGAATATACAAATACCATAGACAAATTCTCACTCGATTTTAGAGGTTATATAGGACCTCTTTAAACTCCCAAGGCTTGTACACAAAGAGAAGTTCTCTTAGGACACAGTACGCCTTGGTGCATGCTGTAATCTTGAAGGCCTTCCTTCCAAAGGGCTCTGTGGATTAACTTGGTTTCCTATTCCCCAGAATGGCAGCCAAGTGCTGAGGCCTACATTCCCCATTAGTCCAGGTACTGGGGGTCATCAGAGCAGGTGTTTGGGGCTTTGACCTCACTCCGAAGAGAAAAGGTTACAAGAATGACTGTGGAAGAGCAGAGTGGTTGAAGGTGTTCAGCATCCATATTCAAAAGACTGAAAAAGCTCTCATAATCTGTGATGTACACAGAGACCCCTTCACAGGTTTAACAATCACCCACCCTAGAGAGATATGGATAGAGACAGATCTTGGCACCCTGCCTTGACCTCTGAAAACCCCACACCTCTGATAAGCCCCATGCAGGAGGAGACAGAAGGTGGGCACAGCTGGAGCAGCTCTTTGATCAAGAGCCAACGAGGTGACAGGAGGTGGCAGCTGTGTAGACCAGCCAACCCCAAGAAGGCAGGCTATCCACAGGTTAGGGAAGAAAGCTGGCCTTCTGCAGTCAAAAGACATGGAACATTGAGGTAGTGGAGTTATCCTGATTAACAGGGACAAGGACTCCTGCTTCTCTTACCCTGCAGGAGAATCAAGGAGGATCACGGTCTTTGTTCTCCTCAGTCTTACGGACACCTGTGGCAACAGGTTTCTATGGGAAATGAGCTATCACGTGGTCAGAATCAGAGGCCCGTTTAGAAAGACTTTTCCCTATGAAAACAGATGAGCTGAAGGAAAGGATGAAAGAATACAAGGCAAGAAGGAGGCTAGTAAATGCCTGCACCAAATTTTTGGAATTGAAGGTAGAAAATGACCTGTGAATTCCCAGTTGTTCTTTCCAGCCCTGCCAGGAAATGGTTTTTGCCTGAGGTTTTTGCCAATAGGAGAGGGGCACCTCTGATGAAGCCAATGGTCATTTTTTTGTGCTTCAGACACCAATTGAGAAAGACCCCAACATCCTGGGAGTCCACCCCAGTCCTTAGAAACCCAAATGTTTCTAGAAGGCTCTTCATCACCCCTACGGCATACTCAGGAATAGGACTCAGCTAGAGATCCCTGAGAACCACCCCAAATGATGAAGATATTAATAATAGCAAATAACACTTAAAACTGCCTATTGTGGGATAATGCTAAGTACTTCCTCAGTTCATCTTCATAACAATCCGTGATGTTAGTACTATTTCTATCCCACTTTAGTTTCAGGAAACTGAGATTTAGT
>NW_005871133.1:4171134-4173236 GCF_000147115.1 Myotis lucifugus
CTGGCCTAGTCCCCAGGCTTGCTGTGGCTGTCCTAGTTGTCCAATGCAGTCTCCCACCCAAATATTCTTCCATCAGTTCATGTTGACAAAAATGAACAAAAGCAGGTGATTTGCCAGGCCTGATACTAGAGGCTGGTGGGAAAAATGAAAAATAAGATCCCGGGTTTGCCCTCCAGGGTACTATCCAGCAGGGATGGAGAGCTGCACAAACCAGCACTTTTACTATAATAAGTGAAGGCAATGCTGTGAGAACATGAGGAGGGCACGGAGCCAGCCTGGGGAGTCAGGGAGGCATGCTGAAGGAGGTGATCCCTGAAATGAGTCTTCAAGCATAAGTGAGCTTCAGTCAAACAAAACAAAACAAAAAAGTGGGAAGGGTATTCGAGTCAAAGAGAACAGCCTAAGCAAAGACAGGAAGACATGGGGAAGCCTGCTGTGTACGTGGGATTACAAGGAGTCCTGTGGGAAGCGGGAGGGGCAGAAGATGAGTGTTCAGAAGACTGGACACGCAGGGAGGGCTCAATTTATGGCATTGTATATGGCAGGCTGAGAAGATGGGATTGTATCCTAAGGGCAGGGAAAAGCCAATGATAGGATTTTAAACAGGAGAATGACATGGTCTGATTTGTAGTTCAGAAAAAACCAATTCAGCTAAAGGGTTTAGGCATGGCTGTAAGAGGGACAAGACCAGAGCAGGAAGATCAGTTAGAAATCCTTTGGAAATAGAACAGATACAGATGAAGAGGGCGGGCCTCCTGTATGTACAGTCTGCAGATGATGACCCTCTGTCCCCACGTCACATTCCTCTTCCTCAGCTGAATGGAGGCCCCGGCTCAGCCCACAGCCTCTCATCTCTTTCCTGGATTATTTTCCTAACACCCCCTGGGGCCATCTGCAAGGTGTCTGTGTCCTCAGCAGTGGCTCTTGACATCTTTTAATATCACTGGCAAATTTAATTAAAGTCACTGTTCCTCTGCTCTTCCAGATCATTAATAAAACAGTGCCACCAGGCCAGACTGAGCAAATTCTCCCTCTGCTACGCCCTCCACTTTCTCCAATGGGAACACTGCTCCGGGCCTGTCACCAGCCTGTGTAGAGTCGTCCTGCTCTGCTTCTAAATCTGGGCCCCTACACAGGCATCACAGCCAATTTACATTAAAATTTCAGGTGCAGCCAGGCTGCACTGGATCCAATGTGTCACTCGAGTCCAAGAGCACTGCATCTTCGGCACTTCCTCTGCCTGCAGGACATGGGGGTCAGTGCAGAGCCCTCTCTCTCTGTGACATGCTCCCCCACCCCCACCAGAAACACAGGAACTAAGTCCCCTGCACTTCCAAGAGTCTGCTTAGGCGGTTTGATTGTCACCACTGGAACTTGCATCCAATGAGGAAAACATAACGATGCTGTTTTTTGTGCATTATCTCTTTGAATCTTTATAGTAAAGGAAGTACTATTATCATCATGCCTATTTTACAGGCAAGCAAATATGAGGTCGTAAAGATTAATTTGCCCAAGATCACAGTTATTAAGTAGAAAAATAAGAATTTGATTCTGGAAGCCTGACTCCAGAACACGCGGTGTTAACCACTGTGCTGGGTATGTACTTTGGGTTTGGGTACCCCCTTTGAGCAAGGCCCTGGAGAGGGCAGAGGGAGTGTTTCTGGATGTGGAGGCCTCACCACAAGCGTGGAGGCTCTACATACTCCAGGACGGCCTAGAGCAGTGGTAGAGCCCCAAATCTGAAAGCGGGGCGGAGGGGGGGGGGACTTTCTTCCCAGCCATGCCTCAGCAAGCTGTGAGACTTTGAAGAGTCTGTGAACCTCTCGGGGCATGAGCTTCCCGATCCAGAAAATTCATGTCAGGTTGGGTGATCTCCACAGTTCCATTAAGACAAAGATGCTTTGATTGCAGGCAGCCTGTCTCTCAAAAGGCAAAGAAGGGATGGGACACAGTGGAGTTGGGCCTGAGTAATGTGAGAGCCAGGCACAGACCTGAGACTTCCCCAGAGACCTCAGTGCATAAGAGAGAAACTAATGGAGGGTGGTTTGAAAGTGGAGCATTAAAAAATGCTCAGGGCAGCCTACATTCTGGATTTTCAAATA
>NW_005871133.1:4173403-4184136 GCF_000147115.1 Myotis lucifugus
TGGGAGTACAGCCATGGATGAGCTATACCCATATCCCCCAACCTTAGAGAGTTTGTCTTCTGAGGGACGGAGACAAGCAAGTAATTACGGGAGTAATGGATTACAATGATGTCATGGGAAGTGATATCTTTTTCTCGTGCTGCTCTGAGCTCTCAGGTTGGTTGCTACACAGCTCCTTCAACCATGTGGTCAGTGGCTGCAATGCAGCATGGCTTCAGGACACAGAATCTTGCCACAGTACATGATACAGTATTTGACTGTTCTTGCTTCTCCGATCTCATGCAACTGTCATATTTTGCCTTCCCTGAAACCCCTCAAACCCTTGTGGCATCCAAACCATATGACAACTTCATGGAACCCTGCTGACATTTTCCCAGGCACTACCACCCCAGTGGAAGCCCCCTGAATGGTCCAGGCACCAGAAGGCCTCCTTCTCCTTTTGTTCTACATGAACCAAGGACTTTTAAAATGACAGCAAAAATCACATCTATTCATTGGGTACCTACTCTATGGCCGGCACTGCGTTAGGCACTTTTATAGCTGTTATTTAATCCCTAAGGACCCCACAATAAGACAGGGAATGTTGTATGTTTTAGAAATGAGGAGTCTTGGGCTCAAAGACAAATAATTCACCAAAGGTCCACTAGCTGAGCAAGGGACACCGCTGGGCTGTGAAACTTGGTATGTCTATTACCAAAGTCTGCTTTTCAACCCCAGGTGGTAAAGGGTCTGGTGGGAGAGAAGGATACGAATCTGGAGCCCTGAGGTCAAGAACCTAGAGTCCCAGAACCTTCTACCTGCCCTGGGAAGCCTTCCCTGACAATGCCCTCTTCCTCCACTTTCCAAATGAGTCATTTACACCCCTGTTCCTCCAGCACTTTGTTCATCACTGAAGCACTTGGCACACTGACCTGAGCTTGCCTGTTTACATGTACATCTTCTACACTCATGTAAATTCCCAGGGGGGATTTCAACTCACTATAGGGAAGCTTTGTTTATTTATACATTTATTTTGGAGGTAGAAGACAAAAAGTGCTCACACTCAGTGGAAATCTACTGATAGGGCTCAGAGGTTGGACCTGAATTCTGATATCCCCTCTGCCTCTAAAAGTCTAGGATTCAAAGCCTTGTTGATTCTATGATTCTTAGGTTTACTTTTACCAGGCTCTGTGGAAGCCAGAGCATTTTTCCCTCTGCAAGTCCTTAACAGATCTGGGGAGTCACAGTGACTGGGTGGGCCAGAGAAATGGGAAAGGAAGGGCTTTGCCCACTTAAGTTCCACTTCTCCCACTGCTGGATCTACATCTGCGTTCAAGTCATCCCCCAAGGAGGAGGCACTACCAGCAGTAGGGCCACATGCTAGAGAAGTTGTGCTTTAGAATAACTTTGGGGCTCTAAAAAAGACAGACAGCTGGACCCTACTCCAGACCTAAGTTTCAGACTCTCTGGGAGGAGAACCTAGATATTTAGTTTTTTAAAAAAGTTCCTAGTTGAGTACACCCAAAGTGGAGAATCCTGGGAGAGAAGACAAGGAACATAGCCTGACTATGATACAACATTTGCATCTCAGGGATTCCAACCATTAGGGACTTTCTTTGGACCAGGAAAAGGACTCTCGGTGTATCATGAGCTGACTCACAAATGGGTCCTGCAAAGCCTTTCTAGGCACTGAACAAACATCTCATCCTCCTGCACTCTCACTTTCATACCTTGCCAAGGATAGTCAGCATCAACTCCCTACTCACATAAGTGGATTTTCCCTTTGTCTCTCCCTAAACCTGATGTCTGCTTGGTTTACACTTTCACTAAAGAAATGTAAAAGACCCAGTGCTCCCTAATCTTCACAGGGATATGATGCTACTCATCCATTTTCAGCAAGACATGTTTCTAGTTGTTTTTTTCTTTCAGGGATGATGGCTTAGGTTAACTTGGCCACACTTTTCCTCAGGGCTTCTTTGTTTGCTCATTCATTTTGTTCATTTATTTATTCATGCATGCATTTGCATGAAACCCAGTCTATATGTCACAGGTTGACTTTCACTAAATTACACTGAAAAAATGTACTCTGATTTGCACTCAACTCATTTTTTTTGCACATTCAAAAACATTACCATAAAAATTCCTAGAGGGTAGAAATTTTTATCTGTTTGGTATTTCTGTATCCCCAGTGCCTATATCAGTGCCTGGCATATAGTAGGTGCTCCATATTTATTTATTGAATGAATAGATACATTGATAAAAGTATGCAAAAATAGAAGGCATAACATCCAGTAATTTTTCCCACTCTTGGCAGTGTTCAAATGGAGCATCCCATCTGTCAGGGATGCTATGAGCAAGGTTTTTCAAATTTCAGTAAGATGAACAAAATATAATTCCCGGTTAGGAACACACTTCACTGGAGAACAGTGACAGAAAACCAAACAATTACAACAAAACAAGGACTAGGTTTGGAAGCATGTGCAATGCGCCAACAAGCTCAGAGGAAGAAAGCTCTGAGGTTGCCTGAGATTGTCAGGGCCAGTCCATGAACGAGGTAACTTTAGACCTCGGATCTGGAGAATGAACAGGAGTGAACTGGGTAGAAGCCAGTGCATCTCACACAACGGTAACAAAGCCCATGATAAAGAGAATGACAGCCTGGACGAGTAGGGTGGCTGAAGGACAAGGCATTTGAAAAAAGCTGCAAAGGTAAGTGAGGACTAGGTCAGAAAAAGGCCTTGTACGCCCAGCCAAGGAATTGGGGCATCATCTTGGAGACGATCAGGAACCACTCAAAGTTTTTTAATCAGAGGAGGGACAATATCAATGTTTTTCCTTTGGATAGCAGACGTAGAGTGATGACAGCATGGACCTTGGGTAGGTGAAAAAAGCAGGGCAAGTCTTGGAGGCAGGAAGACTAGTTCAGAGTCTCTCACGGCCTTTGAGAGAGACGTGATCAGAACCTAAGCAGAGGCAGGGAGTGCAGGCCTGCTGAGGAAGGAGTGGATTTAAGAGCTCTTTCAAAAGTAGAATCAATACATGTTGGAGACCAATTGAAAACAGAAGATGATGGGGAAAGAGGGATGAAAAGGCATAACAAGGACCAAACTGTATCAGGCACCTTCATCATTGCAATGGGCCTGCAAAGTTCCTCCTGATTCAGGGATCTCCAGGCCCAAAGAAATGGAAGCTGAAGGAAATCAACACAAAACCATTGAACTTAGATACATGTTTAGCTTCAGGAATGTCCTGTGACTATGAGACCAATGAGGCCAGTGAGAGTTCTGGGCGCTCCAGGGAGACAACAGGAAGGCCCTGGACTTCAAGCAAGGCACCAGTCTCATCACCGTAACTATTTATTGATTCAATAGTCCAGACGATGATAAGCTCTGGAGATGCAGTGATGAAGCAGGTCTGGTCTCTGCGGTGGGGAAGTGCAGAGAAAAGTACACAAGATCAGTATCTAAATGTGGGTTCTGGGAGTCATGAACACTGGCTGAGAGCATCATGGAGGTGGATTTCTCATGTCTATTTCAAAGGAGAACACAGTTTCACAGAGAAGAAAATGAACGCATGGGAGGTACTGCCCCTATGAAATACTGCTACCTAAAAAAAGAAAAAGTATTTTTTAATCCTCACCTGAGGACATGTTATTATTGGTTTTAGAGAGAGAGGAAGGGAGAGAGAGACATCGATGTGAGAGAGAAACAGCGATCAGTTGCTTCCTATAGGCGCCCCAACTGAGGATGGAACCCGAAACCTAGGTATGTGCCCTCACGGAAAATCAAACCCACACCCTTTTGGTGTACAGGACGATGCTCCAACCAACCGAGCCACCTGGACAGAACTAGAAAGTATTTTTAAAAGCTCCAAAATATTGAGATGAACTCAAGTCCTAGAGTGACTACAAGAAAGCCTGATTCTGCCTACGGATTTGTTTGTTGAGCACTTGCTATGCGCCCATCACAGTTGTAGGTTCCTTGAGGATCATTTCTGCCTAGATGAGCTCCCAGATTTACGAGTGCCAAATGTGTAACCCACTCTGTTCTAGCTGCCGGAGACTCATATTATACCTCACATCTAGACTAATACAATAGCTGCCCGTCTTGCCCCATCTCTTACAGTCTACTTGCCACAAAACAGCCAAAAATGTCTTCTTAAAATGTAAATCAAATAGATCACGCCATTCTTTGCAACTTCTCCTCCTGCAGAAACTCCCACCCCTTTATTGACTCCTAACCCACAGCCCTTAACTCCTGCCACTCCAATGGAGGTGGAGTTCTCTAAGTTTCTAGAACACGCCAAGCAAGCACCTGCCATAGGACCTTGGCATTTACTGTTCCCTCTGCTTGGAATACCCTTACCAGAAAGATCGCCGTAGATCACCTTTTAAGTTTCATTCAGGTCTCAGGCACCCCTTTCTCAGAGGCTCCCCTTATCTAAAGGTGATCCTGTCCCTGCTCCCCAACACTGTCAACACTTTTCATTTTCTTTAGAGCAAAGATCACTTGCTGAAATCATCACTGTTTTTACCTGTCCACTGGTTTATCACAGAATATAAACTCTATGATAGCAGGAAACGTGTCCCTTTTGCTGACCACAATATGAGTGGAGCCCGGCAGGGTGAATGTCGGTACTTGTCGAACGGATCAATGTTAAGTCTGCAGGATTAAGTGTGGACAGATGCACCTGTGAGGAGAGACTTCAAACTTGCTGGGAGAGGTCAATGGTGAAAGCCAGACCTCAGACAGCAGGCAGTTTTGTTCATTCAGAAAAACAACAGGACCACATAGTTTGTGGGCAGCAATTGTGAGGCTGTTTCTAAACACAATTCCTTCCTCCACCATAGCCTTCTCATTGGTCCTTATTCTCCAGAGTGTGTGGCATAATGACAACCCACATTTACAATGCATCGTTAATTCAATAAATATTAAGCAATGCTATGTGCCAACCATTTACAAAGGCCTTCTCACTCACATGATCTCATTTAATCCTCTTGTAAGGATATTCATACAGATGAAGAAACCGTAGCTCAGTTAATTGCCAAGAGTCTCCATGCCAACAAATAATGGAGCCAGAACCAAACTTTGGTCCCCTGGCTGCTAGAGGTCTCCTTCCACCAGGCCTAAAGCAGGGTCATGTCAGCAAGGACCAGGAGCAGTCACCCCCTGCCACTACAAGGAAATCAGGTTGGGTCAGGGGAGTGAGGAACCCACAGCAGCCTGAGAGGGCACTGCTCCTGCCCTTGCCTGTTCCCCAGAGGGAAGCACCTGGGCCCTAGCTCTTGGGGTCACCCACACAGAGAGTGCCAACATCCTTCTGCCCTGTTACCCACCCATCAGGGGGAAGCTGGCGATTAGCTGCCTTTATATACCTTTTCCTCAGCTCATTCTCCAGGACCCTGCTTTATCTTAATGCCATTTAATTTCTCTTAATTTTTAGGTGTTGAAATACAGAATTAACTGATATCATTGCCTGAATGGAGAACAAATGGATGCTGGCAAGCAGTCAAAGTCATCTCTCTGAGACATGGCTAGGGCATTTTCTGGTACAATCAACTATGGGCCCCCCTTTCACAAGAGGGGGTAGGAGCAGATGCCTGGGGTTCTCAGCAGATCTACCGCTGACTTTGCTGCTGTCTCACTCCCCACTCTTCTAATGATTCTCCTGGAAGTTGACGCCCTGATAATTCCTTCTGAGAGGCTGGAAGCACTGGCTCAGGATGACCCTTCCAGCCGGTGGGCCGCGCCCCCTGGAAAGCTATTGAGCAGAGTGGTTCCACACTGACCCTCGACAGAGTCTACATGGCTCTAAATGCATCCTTCCTGGATGGAAAAGGAATGGCAGAAGCTCAGGAGTAGAGGCAGAACTGGCTGGAGCCTTTGGGGGCCTAGAGCATCACTAGGCATTCTGGGAATGCCCTGGAGTGTTGCAGTGAGAGGTGACTCCACATGGAAGTGCTAACCTAGGGACATCAGGGCACTCAGCCAGCTCTGAGTCCCTCACTGGCCAGATATCCAGACAGTCAAGGTGGCTGGCCATGTTGATCACTAGAGATCTGATGTGACAACAGATAAACTGGGGGCTTCAAATTGCAGGTAGAAGGTACTGTTGGCACTAAAAGTATTCTTAGCAGGAGGCAATCCACAGGGTGTAGAACAAGACTCACAATACAGAACTGTCAGGCCAGGGAGGTAGCTTAAAAGTCAACACATCCAACACAACCTCTTTGATGGATAAGGAATGCAAGGCCCAGAGAGCATAAGTGAGTCTTGCCTATGATTGTCAGGAGAGATAAGGACTAAAACATAACCTTCTCACCACCAGTTCAGCGCTGTTTCTATGACACCTCGTTGCCTGTTCCTCGCCTGATTTTTTTACTCCACCACCACTTTTTTTTTTTTTTTATAAATGGCATAGACATCCTCTCCTTTCTTAACCTTATTTCACCTGCTTCAAAAGTGAGTCAGGAGAGAGAGAACCAAGATGGCGGTGTAGGTAAACACCTGTACTCGCCGCCTCCCACCACCACATCAAAATTACAACTAAAATACAAAACAAGCATCATCCAGAACCGCTGGAAAGCTGGCTGAATGGAAGCCCTACTAGAGAAGTAAAGAAGAAAGCACACTGACACTGGTAGGAGGCTCAGAGGTGTGGAACAGGTGCTGGTCTGGGCGCCCATGTGTGCCGCTTTTTTAATCGGGAGGGAAATCGTCTCTGCAGAGGCCACCCAGAGGAGCAAGGGGTCCCAGCCCCACACCAGACCCCCAGCCCAGGGTCCCAGAGCTGGGAAGAGAAGTCCCTATGGGCAGTGAGAACTACGGGCTGTAAAAACCAGTGTGGATTAGGGCTCAGTGACATAGAGGCTGCTGGAGACCCAGCTCCTCCTCTTAAAAGGCCGGCACCACAAACTGAACTTACAAGGTCCTGTTTCCTCTGAGCTCCAGTGTGGGGTGAGGCAATGGGGGACCCCAGACACATACGAGGAGAAACTGGACTGTCTGGTATGGGGGCAGGAACTCAGGGGCGGCTTTCTCCCAGAGATGCTCGCAGCGGTCATTGGTCCTATGCTGGGACCTTCCTGGTCACAGGGCTGACTGGCAGCCATTTCTGTTTGCTCCACACTGGTGATTCCCTGAGACCCCACCCCATCCAATTTATAACCCCACCCAAGCTGCTTACAGTGGCTGCTCAGGCTAAAACCTGTCAAACAAGCTGCAGCTGGGACAGAGAGCCCAAACCTATCAATAAAAAGCCCAAGACCCAGCACCAGCACCAGCCTACCTTGCTTCACAGCTGGACCTCGTCTGGGCACTTCCAAACCTAATACAAAGAGGAGGAATATGCAGATCTCTCTGTAGCTCCTGTTGGGTGGCCCCAGGCAGTGGCTGACTTTACACCTCCCTGGTGACCCAAGAGCCAGTGTACCTAGTGGTCAGTGTCAGATCATACCAGATTACAACTCTACACATCCATAAGTGACACACTCAAGGGGCAGACTCAGTCAGCACCAAAGCCCCACTAAAGCAAGTCCAGCTCCATAGGGGTGTCTCCTGCACAGCAGCTCTCCCACTGTAGTTGCAGCTGGTCCTCACAGCCAATTGGCCTGGAGGTCAATTCTTCCCAATGACACCAATAGCAATCAAGTCTCAACTACAACAAGACTGTGCACACAGCCCACAAAGGGGTGCACCTAGAGTGTTCACCTCAGGTGACTGGGGAGGCTGAACCACTGGGCCCTATAGGACACCTACTATACAAGGCCGCTCTATCAACTCAAGGAGACATAGCAGCTGTACCCAATACATAGAAACAAACACAGGGAAGCAGCCAAAATTCGGAGACAAAGAAACACATCACAAATGAAAGAAATGGAAGAAAGCAAACTACTGGATATAGAGTTCAAAACTGTGGTTATAAGGTTACTCAAGAATCTTCTAGAAACCTCAAAGGGACTTAGTGAGACTTTCAAGGATTTTAGTGAGAATGCCCAAAAAATGGAAAAGGACCAGTCATAAATTAAGCATACACTGACTGAAATAAAGAATAATATACAACTGGAGAGCATTATGCTAAGTGAAATAAGCCAGTCAATGAAGGAAAAATACCACATGATCTCACTCATTCATGGGTAATAGAGACCATTATAAACTTTTGAACAATAATAGATACAGAGGCAGAGCTGCCTCAAACAGATTGTCAAACTGCAGCGGGAAGGCCAGGGAGGGTTGGGGGGCAGGAGGGAGGGGGGTAAGAGATCAACCGAAGGACTTGTATGCATGCATATAAGCATAACCAATGGACATAAGACACTGGGGGGTAGGGGAGGCCAGGGGATTGTCAAGGGCGGGGAAAAAAAAGGACACATATGTAATACCCTTTGTAATACTTTAAGCAATAAAAAAAAAAGAATAATATACAAGGCCCTGGCCGGTTTGGCTCAGTGGATAGAGCGTCGGCCTGCGGACTGAAGGGTCCCGGGTTCAATCCCAGTCAAGGGCATGTGCCTTGGTTTCAGGCGCATCCCCAGTGGGGGGTATGCAGGAGGCGGCAGATCAATGTTTCTCTCTCATCCATGTTTCTGACTCTCTGTTCCTCTCCCTTCCTCTCTGTAAAAATATCAATAAAATATGTTTTTTTTTAAAAATAATAATATACAAAGATTCAAGCAGCAGTTGCCAACCGGTGGTCCATAGGCCACTGCTGGTCTGTGAGGGCCGAAAGGTTGGCAACTGCTGGACTAAAGGATCCCAAGAATCAAATCAACGATTTGAAATATGAGGAAGCAAAAAATACCCAACCAGAAGAGCAAAAAGAAAAACGAATCCAAAAATATGAAGATAGCATAAGGAGCCTCTGGGACAACTTCAAGCATACCCACATCTGAATTATGGGGGTGCCAGAAGAAGAGAAAAAGCAAGATATTGAAAACCTATTTGAAGAAATAATGACAGAAAACTTCCCCTACCTGGTGAAAGAAATAGATGTACAAGTTCAGGAAGCACAGAGAACCCCAAACAAGAGGAACCCAAAGAGGACCACACCAAGACACATTATAATTAAAATGCCAAGGGCTAAAGACAAAGAGAGAATCTTAAAAGCAGCAAGAGAAAAGCAGTTAGTACCTACAAGGGAGTGTCCATATGACTGTTAGCTGATTTCTCAACAAAAACTATGCAGGCCAGAAGGGAGTGGCAAGAAATATTCAAAGTGATGAATAGCAAGGACCTATAACCAAGATTATGCTACTCAGCAAAGCTATCATTTAGAACTGAAGAGCTTCACAGACAAGAAAAAGCTAAAGGAGTTCATCGACACCAAACCAGTATTATATGAAATGCTAAAGGGTATTCTTTAAGAAGAGGAAGAAGAAGAAAAAAAGATAAAAAATATGAACAACAAAATGACAACAAATACATACCTATCAACAGTTGAATCTAAAAATCAAATGAATAAGAAATCTAATGAACAGAATAAACTGGTGAATGGAATAGAATCAGAGGCATGGAAATGGAACAGACTGACAATTCTCAGAGGGAAGGGGGGTGGTGGAGCAGGAAGAAATTAAATAAAGATCTTATATGCATGTATGCATTACCTAGGGATACAGACAATAGGGTGGCGAAGGCCTGGGGTGGGGCGGGAACCAGGTGGAGGGGAGCTATGGGGGGAAAAAAGAGGGACATTTGTAATCTCAGCAATAAAGATTTTTTTAAAAAGTGAGGCAGGTTACTACTCATTTATTTACTCCTTTATTTTCCAGTGAATACCCACTGTGTTTCAGGTATGACTGCAACAGGGAGTAGGAGAAAGAAAAAGCACTTGGTCCAGGAGGTGGGGTGAGCCACAAGCAACAAAACAACAACAAATAACCTCCTCCCCCACATCTCAATAGGTATAAGGACCACGTGAAAAACAGATGCTGTGTTGTCAAAATTCAGAGGAAGGAACTGCTTTTGCATGAAGCCTCCCCATCAGGAAGAACCATTTGAATTGGGCAGTAACGAGCAGGTAGGTTCTCAGTAAAAGGTACACCATGAACAAAGCACAGAAGGAAAAAGGCCAAGTTTATCGAGGTGCCCACATGGAAAATGTAAAATATGAGACCAGACATGGAGTGGTGAACCACGCCACGGTGGGCCTTGAATACGAGCAGTTGGGACTGCTGCAAATATTGGGAGGCCCTTCAAGGGTTTTTGTTTGTTGTTTGTTTGTTTTTTGCTGGAAAATGACAAGCCTAGAAGGGCGTTTTAGGAGAGGAATCCTGTAACAGGCGTGAAAATGAATTGGAGGGGGAGGTTGAAGTTGGGAAGATGTCAGAAAACTATTTTTATAGTATAATAGCAACTACTTAATACAGGTGTGGTAAGGATTGAATGGGGAAAATCAATGTGAAGCATTTTGCAACAGAGTAGCTGCCAGGTGGTACACACACAGATGCTGGCTGCTTTAATAATTCCTGTTATCGTCATTATTATGTAGGAAGTCATCAAATCTGTACTCAGGTTATAGTAGGATGGATAGAGTGGTGGGGGGGGGGATGGACTTAACAGACATTAGCAATACTTGGGGGACAAGGGAGAGGAGTCAACGAAAATCTTGGGGTTTTTGAGCCAGTGTGACTGGAAGTTGGCTGGTGCCATTGGTGGAAAGTGGGAAGTCAGGAGGATTATCACCTTAAAACAAAGATAGTGTCCGTTTAGCAAGAATTCAACTTGAGGAGCTGACAGGATAGCCTCTTGGAGACACTG
>NW_005871133.1:4184545-4189896 GCF_000147115.1 Myotis lucifugus
CCACTGAGCCAAACCGGTTTCGGCCATAAAATTATTTTCGTTGCTACTTCATACTGTAATTTTGCTACTGTTATGAATCGTAATGCAAATATCTGATATGCAGGATGTATTTTCATTGTTACAAATTGAACATAATTAAAGCATAGTGATTAATCACAAAAACAATATGTAATTATATAAGTGTTTTCCGATGGTCTTAGGCAACCCCTGTGAAAGGGTCGTTTGACCCCCAAAGGGGTCGCGACCCACAGGTTGAGAACCGCTGACCTAGAGAATTAGTGGGACCCAGAGAAGCCAAGAGGGGAAAGTGTTAAGAGCTAATGGTCGCCGAAACCGGTTTGGCTCAGTGGATAGAGCGTTGGCCTGCGGACTGAAGGGTCCCGGGTTCGATTCTGGTCAAGGGCATGTACCTGGGTTGTGGGCACATCCCCAGTGGGGGATGTGCAGGAGGCAGCTGATTGATGTTTCTCTCTCATCGATGTTTCTAACTCTCTATCCCTCTCCCTTCCTCTCTGTAAAAAATCAATAAAATATATTTTTTTTAAAAAAGAGCTAATGGTCAATCTTATCTGATGGGGATGGGAAGGGGGTAGATAAGATAAATAGATGATTGATAGATAAATAGATAAATAGATAGATAGGTAATCAGGACAAAATTATTATGTTTTGGAGAATAAGAAGTCCTTGGTGGATGAGAGTTGGCCAGAGGTGGAGAAAAGTGGGAAAACAAGGAGCTAAATGAATGAATGAGTTAGTGGTGAAAATAAAGACAGGTGATTACTCTAAAATTGCAAGAGTTTTTTGTAAGTAAGATGGGAAAAGAGCATGATGGGAGGGATGGAATTAGACAAGTGATGTTCATTTTAGGATGGGGTTTGATGGCAGGGCCGCGGTGGATCCTGGGTACTATGCAAACGGGGAAGGGAGACTAATGACAGGGAAGGATGAGGAACAAAGTGGGGAGATCAGGGAGCAAAGGAAGAACATCAACCAAGCTCACACTATTTGGCTTCATTCTGTAGGATGGACGCAGCAGTGTGTGACTTTGAGGTCCTCCCCTCTCAAGTGACTTGGAAACTACCACGTGAAAGCCAGGGCAGGATTATGGTTTCCAGTCCCACTTCCGGATCCAGTCCCCCACATGGCCTATTGTTCTTGCATACAACCAGAAAAGCACTATTTATCATTCCAAATATCGCTGTCATCCATGCTACTTGGCTCATTCCAAATTACACCCAGGACGAAATAGAGCTGTTTTCTTAGAACTGACTCTGTGTACCATATCTAAATACCCTTGATACTAGAATTAGCCTTTATTCACTCATCATATTACCAAAACATAGGCATACACATACACTTATGATTCTTCCTATCTAGATGTCTTTGCTCAGTAGTCTCTATGTATCTACATACTTCTTACCCTTCCAGACTCCTTCTTGGGGCCTTCCCCAGCCCCCAGAGATCTCTTATTTTTGGGGGTTCTCCTTGCAGCCCAGTAGGCCAGGAAGTATGTTTTACACCTGCTGGAGCCACTTTTTCTTTCCCCAGATGTGACCTGCGCAGTGTTGGGCTTAGAGTGCCCATTCAAAAAACAGACCACCAAACATAAACCAATCTCATTAAAAATAGTGGAACTTCTCTGCAGGTCCATCCATGCTGTTGCAAATGGTATGAGTTCTTCCCTTTTTATAGCTGCATACTATTCCGTTGTGTAAATGTACCACTGCTTTTTTTAATACATTCATCTGCTGATGGGCACTTGCATATATAATCCATGGACACAGACAATAAGGTGGTGAAAGCCTGGGGTGGGGGCGGGTGGAAGTGGGCTAGAAAAGGTCAATGGGTGTGGGGGAAGCCGAAAGTGGACATATGTAATACTTTCAACAATAAAGATTTTAAAAAATAATAAAATAGAACTTCTTTCTAGAAGGGCAGCTCTGCTTTGTATGCTAAAACAGAAAGAGATATCCCCTACCCTCCTTCACAGGCCACCAGGACAATGACACACTACAGGCTTCTACCACAGCCTCCTAACGCCCTGCCTCCCTCTCTCTCCCTACATCCCAGTCTCCGCATACTATCTAAAATACAAATTGGGCCCTGCACTTCAATACCCCAAACCTTCCTAAGCCCCCAAAGGAAATTCAGTGGAAATCCTTAACATGGGAGTACCAGCCCTTCGAAGTTTGGCCCCTGGAGCTTCTCAAAATTCATCTCCCCGAATTTTAGCCTCTGGCTTCTGTCATTTGGAAGAGCTCTCATCCAATACTGATCCCTTCCCTCATAACACTTTCTCCCCCACCCCACCCCCTCCATATTTTCACCAAAGCCAACTCCTACCCATCCTTTCTTTCTGAGATTTAGTTGTCCCTAGAAAGTCCTCTGTAAGGCACATAGAGAGGTGATCCTCCTATATGCTTCCATTGTGCCCAGGATTTACCCTCCACTAAAAGGAATCATTTTGTATGGATGGTCATTGCCTGTTCACTGCTGAAGTGAATGTGTGTTTGTGAGGAAAGGAACCATTCTATTTTCTTTGCCTCTGTACCCAGCAAATGCCTGGCAGAGTAGGTTGTTGTTGAATATTTATTGAATAACTAACTGATTGAATAAGTAAATGAAGGCTTTTTCTTTTGGAGTCCAATGTATTTCTGAACCTCACCCAATATTTGAACCTCTAGACCAGTGATGGCGAACCTTTTGAGCTCGGCATGTCAGCATTTTGAAAAACCCTAACTTAACTCTGGTGCCGTGTCACATATAGAAATTTTTTGATATTTGAAACCATAGTAAAACAAAGACTTATATTTTTGATATTTATTTTATATATTTAAATGCCATTTAACAAAGAAAAATCAACCCAAAAAATGAGTTCGCATGTCACCTCTGACACGCGTGTCATAGGTTCGCCATCACTGCTCTAGACAAAGCAACCAGACTTGAGCAAAAAGGGAGTTATCTTCCCTTCTTATCTGACCTTGGTAGTGTGAAGAGAAGCCAAGATGTGTGACATTCCCCCAAGTCCAGATTGTGGGCAGTTCAGACCACAGAACAATGCCCACGATGACCATCCATGGACAATACCAGCAACTGTGCCCAGAGACTGTATAAGGAACCGCCTTGCACAAAGACAGGGCAGGATGAGGGTAAGAGGACACTGCCTGGGCTTCAGGTCTCAGTCCAAGGAGCAGCCTGGGGGAAGGGAATGTTTTTACGGGGTCAGTTTGATGACCCTCTTCTCCCTTCTCTGACCAGAAGGCTGTGGAGGGCATTGCAAGAGATGCCAAAGTGGAGCTCAGAGGAGCATGAGCAGAGAGGAGATGGAACTCCTCCCTCCAAGTCTGCTTATTTAACATAACAATATTGAGCAACTACTCTACGGTGGGCACAGTGCTAGGCCCTGGGGATACAATGTGAGTAAATTCACCAGCTGTCTTTCCTCCCTTCCTGCAGCTTACGGTCTAAAGGTGTAACTGGCATTATTCAATCACATTCATAGATTTAATGTAAATCTTTAAGTTACTTCAAAATAACTGGTTCAGGTTATGGGCATATAAAATAAGGGGATCTGGCCCAAAGAAGGCCTGGCAGGCTTCCTGGAGGAAGTAACCAATGGAGTAAGAGCTGAGGGGTGAACAGGAGGACATTAGATACCCAGGGGGGTTGGAGTGCAGGAGAAGAAACAGCCTTCCCATCTTCACTCAGTTCAAGAACCACTTCAACCAAGTTCAGTTCCGTAGATCCCATCTGCCGCTCCTCAACCCACATCTATATTCTATTTAAAGAAAAAGGAGGCTGCCCTGTGGACTTTTGTGGGGGGGGCTGCCCATAGGGAGTGCAGATTGCAGTGAGGGGCTGGGGGACCCGCCCCACGCCTAGTCAGCCAAGCTCTGACCACCCACCATCCTCATTTGAAGAGCTGCAAGGATGAAGGGACAAGTTCCTCTCCAACTGGGATCCAGTACGGCAGGCGGAAGGAAGGGCCAGCGAGAGGCCAAGTGCCCAGACCGAGTGAACTGACCCCTATTTCAGGAAGAGCATGGCGCAGCAGCTATATTTGAAAATCGAGGTAAACAAGAGCTCGCTCGCTCGGCTCAAGTGGATGGGGCACAACAGCTGTGGGAGATTAATCACATGGGGCTGTAAGTCACCAGGTCGCCAGAGGCCCCAGGCTTCCCTCTCGGTGCCCCAGCAGCAGGCCAGCTGAGCTCCTCTCACCCACCCCCAACTCCCTCCTCTTGGGTGTTTCCTGACCACCCAGGAGCCCCACGCCTTGCTCCCAGCTGCGGCCTGTGTCTCTGAAAAAAAAAACAAAAAAAAACGGTCACTAATTTCAATCCTTCTGCCCAGGAGACAGACCACCAAACCTTCTGGGTTTGCTTTTTAATCGCCAGAGGGGAGAGAAATAGGGGGAGGGAGGAACCAGGCGGGTAGCGAACGGGTAAATTTATGGCACTGCATTAAAGGCGTGTGTTCTGTTTAACCACACTCAAGCCCTCCACGGTTAAAAATAAAACACGGTGAATAGAGACGAAAAGCTTCTTTTCCCCCCCGGATTAAATGGCTTTCTTTATGTCCTCCAATGGCTCGGGTACTCAAGGCAGGTCAGGTAGGGTCTGCAGGAGCAGCTCTAGCTTCTGAATGAGGGCCTGTGTGTGTGTGTGTGTGTGTGTGTGTGTGTGTAATGTAGGGACGGGGGTGTTGGAGGGGTAGTTACATACTTCGCTTCTCTCCACCTGGCCCGGGACCGCCCAGACCACCGCTGCCTGGAGAGCACGGAATCGGAGACCCTCCTTCTCCCCGCCCCTAGGCCGCCGCGGGCGGGTGCGCTGGGGTTGCAGTTCCCGACCCGCTGCCGTGGAGTCCGGACGTTGGGGTGCGCGCGTGCCGGGGTGCACGCGGGCGCGCGCCGAGTGGATCAACGCGCTCCCCTCCAAGCCCCCACGCCCGTGGGCACTCGGAGCCCCGGGAGCACCGCGCGCCTGGCACAGCCCGCACACACGCATCCAGCACGCAGCACAGCAGTCTGCCTCCCAATGCGCACCCGCCACCAGCCCGCCTGCACACACATGGCCAGGCATCTCTTGCTCCGCCGCCCCCCCACACCTCACCCCTGCTAGATTCACTGCAAAAAACCCCCGCACTCGGTAGCATAGAAAAAACTGAAATTTTTCCGGGGTCTCCTGTCCTTAATTTTTTTTTTGGTCATTTTTCGTATTGAAGTCGCTCAAGCCTTGTCTATGGTGCATAGATGTTTTATAGCCCGACTCTTTCATCACTAGAACGAATGCCGAAAGAATCACGATACCACTATCTAACAAACACCCGTGGTCTATATAGAACGAGAT
>NW_005871133.1:4189996-4194628 GCF_000147115.1 Myotis lucifugus
TCTTCCCAAGCTGGAACCCTCTAGGGACACCTCAAGCCCCCCAACCTCTGCCTCCCCTGCCTCGGCCGCCCGCTGCGGGGGAAGGGCAAGAAGGCTCACCCATTACTCACCGTTTCTTCCCGGTCTCCCGAGCGGAGCGGACAAATGCAGGGGCGAGGAAGGCGTGCGAAGCCCCCTCCGCCGGGCTCCTCACCGGTCGCCGCCGCTCATCGCCCCCGCGGGCTGCCGGCTGGCCGCAGCCGCGTCCGGGGCATGTCAGTCCGCCGCCCGGTGGCCGCGGCTCGTGGGCTCGCAGCTTTCAGGGGGCTGCGGGGCAGCGCATCTGGAGCGCGAGGGCCGGGGCCGGGGCGGGGCCCGTGGAGAGGGGTCCCTCGGCGCCGATTTCAGGAGCAGGGAAAACCGCCCAGGACCCCCGGAAACCCCCGACCCCGGGCTCCGGACTCAGCCCGGGAGAGGCCCGGAGTCCCGGCCGCCGGCTGCAGGGGATCCCTGCCGGGAGGGGCAGGAAGGCGGGCAGCCGGCGCGGACCGGTGGCTCCGAGGGACCCCGGCTTGCAGTCGCGTCGCCGGGGTTTCCCGGGGCTGGGAGAGCGCCGGCTCCCCTCCTCGCACGCCGTCACCGCGAGCGACGTCTCGGCCTCGCCGCGCACGGAGGGGACGCGCGGAGGGGCTGGTTTCTGGGAGAGCCGAGAGCTTTGCCCACTGAGCTGCAGCAAGAAGCCAAATCAAAAAGCCAATCTCTGCGCCTCCACACCGAACGTCACCCTATCAGCTGGGAGAGAGCGCGCTGCGCCGAATGACAAGCCGCGCGTATTTATCCTCGCCCGCCCGTGGGGGGATTTTCAGATCGCTTCCCGGCCGGCAGTGTGCAAGGCGAGCCCGCACCTCGTTGAGTCCGGAGAGACCCGAGGACGAATGCAGACACAACCCCTCGCCCGCGGCCACCCACCCCACCGTCGGAGCCTGGCGCCCCGCTCCTCCGGGCCAGCGGTACCTCCAAGACGGCGGCGCGTCCTGACCTGGATTCCGCCGAGTCCGGAGCTCCGGGCAGCAGGCAGGGCGGGCGGGCCACGGGCGCGCGGCACCGGCTTTCCCCTTGTCCTTAGGAGACGCCGTCTGCAATTCCGAAATTGAGTTTCCACCAAACATCTGTGGTTTTTAAATATAGCAGGGGGACGACTACCCAGGCAGGGTCCACCCAGGCCTAGGGGAGGAGTTGAGGTCGATGGAGGTTGGCAGTGGAGGGAAAATAAAAATCCTTCTCACCCCCCCCCCCTCTTTTTTTTTCTGCTGTTCTTGGTGCAGAACTCAGTCTGTCATTTTCTCAACCCAAATCAAACAACAGCTTGTGAGAGACGCTTGGGTGAGCGCTGGTATGTTTTGGTTTTGGGTTTTTAAGGCTAAAAATAAGAGGGGGCTGTCTCCCAAATTGCTGCTTACTCTGAGCCTGGAGCCTGGAAGAGAGATGGTCCTTTGATGCAGCAGCAGAACTAGGGTTTGGGGCTTGGCTCGGGCGAAGTGTACACATGTAGCCTTCAATCAGATGCCTGTAATTTCTGCTATATTTGTCAGTCTTGGTCCTGGAGGCATGAGGGGCGGGCAGGCCTCTCCTTAGAATGGGGTTTCACATCCCTAGTATATCTGACGGCGTTACACAGATCTAAAATGATCATGGTGGCTGGCCTTTTGTAGAGACATCAATGCAGAATCTGGGGCAGAATATAAGAGTGGGATGTTGTTTCTCTCAGGCCTCTGCTGCCTAAAGCCAAGTGTGCGGGGCCAACAAATAACCAATTATCAGCACCTCTTTAGGGCCAGGTGCTTTGCTACTGAATTTATTCAACTACGGCTAAAGGCAGAGTGACTTGTGCGTGTTCTCGGAGTTCTAGGTAGACTGAAATAAAAAACCCAACTCAACATTCTGAGCCTCTGTGTCCTCACCAGTAAAATGCAAGTAATAATATCCACCTCGAGGAGTTGTGAAGATTCGGTGAGATTACAGTCTGGTATAGAGTAATTCCCAAATATGTTAATTCTCTTTCTCCTCCCAACCCTGCTTCTCTCCCACTGGAAGTTCTACAGCCGACTTTCTCCTGTGAACACTACGTGGAGTTTCTCATTTATTTCCTCCTCCCTACTACGTGCATGCAGGGTTGATGACAGTTGGCCTTCAATTTCTGCCATTATTCATTCCTTTATTTCTGGTTGTGCTCGAACTCAAGAGGATTTTCACAGGAAAGCCAGCAAGCAAACTATTGATGGTCAGCATTCAGAGCAAGAGCCACAAACTTCATTTTAAGCTGGGAGGACACTGACACCCAAAGAGGGGAGGGGATTCAACCCAATCACAAAACCCCACAAGGGATAGAATCTGTTAAGGACTGAACTGTGCTGCCCACCCCCCTCCCCCAATGTGTATGTTGAAGTGGTAACCTCCAGTACCTCAGAAAGTGACTGCAAAGAGGTAATTGTTAAAGTGGGGTTGCTATGGTGAGCCCTAACTGAATGACTGGTGTCCACACAGACGGACAACCATGTGAAAATAAAGCAGGAAGTCAGCCATCTGCAAGCTGAGGAGAGAGGCTTCAGAAACCAAACCTGCTGGTTCCTTGACCTCGGACTTCTAGCCTCCAGAGTGTGAGATAATAAGTTTCTGTTTTTAAGCCACCCAGTCAGTGGTAATTTCTTATGGCAGCCCTAGCAGGCTAATACAGAATCCAAGTATTCTGGCTGATTCTATGAGTCCTTATTAGATTCCAACTTCAAGGAGTTACCTAGGGTTATTTGGAACTTTGAAACATGCTGGATTTTATAATTTAACAAAAAGGAAGCAAGGAAACCAGCTTTTATTGAATGCCTGCTATGACCCTGTACTATGTGTTGTTGTTTTTAATATTTTTTTTATTGATTTCAGAGACGAAGGGAGAGGAAGGGAAAGATAGAAACATCAGTGATGAGAGAGAATCATTGATCAGCTGCCTCCTGCATGCCCCTTACTGGGGACCAAGCCCACAATCAGGCATGTGCCCTTGACTGGAATCGAACCTGGGACCCTTCAGTCTGCAGGCCAGCACTCTATCCACTGAGCCAAATCAGCTAGGGCTGTACTATGTTTTTATGTGTGTTATTTCACTCAACAAATACATATTTGTGGAACACTTTCTATGTGCCAAATAATATTCTAGTTTTGGGATAAAACTGAATGAAGATAAAAATCCCTGCCCTCATGGAACCTATATTTTTAAATCTTTTTAAAATTCTAGAGCTCTTACCATTTGCAACAGCATAAATGGACCTGGAGAGTATTATGCAAAGCAAAATAAACCAGTCAGAGAAAGATAAGTATCACATGATCTCACTCATATGTGAAATGTAATGAACAAAAAAAACTGATGAACAAACTAGATCCAGAGACATAGAAGCATGGAACAGACTGATGAATTTCAGAGGGAAGGTGGGGGTGGGGCAGTGGGTTGGGAGTGATTAACAGGAAACTTACCCTATATAATAAAAGCCTAATATGCTAAGTGTCTGATCATCCATTCAACCAATCAAAGCGCAATATGCTAATGATATACTAAGGCCGCTCAACCTCTCACTGTGACTGTGCACTGACCACCAGGGGGCAGACAGTCGACCAGTCACTGACGTACACTGACCACTCTCCGACCAGTAGGTTAGCTTGCTGCTGAGGTCAGGCCAATTAGGGCTGAGCGAGAAGGGCCAGGCACGCCCTGGAGTCCTCCTAAGGCCCCTCCCCCCAGCCGGCCCCGCCCCTATGTGCCCCCATCAGGGTGGGCCAGCCAGACCCCACCCGTGCACGAATTCATGCACCGGGCCTCTAGTATGCATATATGAACACAGATAATAGAGGCCTGAGAGGGGCAAGTGTTGGGTAGAGGGGGGTCAATGGGGAGAAAAAAAACAAAGGGGACATCTGTAATACTTTCAACAATAAAGAAAAAAATAAATGCAAAAAATATATGTATTTTTAAAATTCTATTTATTAAAATGAAATTTTTTAAAAAGTATTTTACTTTTGTATCCAGTTACCTTATTCAACTATTTAAATAATAGCCTAACATTTATGGAAAACTGACAAAGGGCTAGACATTGTTCTAAGTATTTTATGTGTATTAGCTCATTTAATTCTCATAATATCCCTATAAAGTAGATACTATTATATCAGTTCTATAGATGAGAAAAGTGAAACAAAGTAGAATTTCTTAGATTGTTTTGCTAGGAAAACAATCTTCTAATCTGAAAATAAAAATTTTACTATTTACCAATATTTATAGTAATTTTTCATTTTATTTTCTTATATTGGCTAAAACTTAAAAACCAATATTGAATAACAAAAAAAAAATAGGCATCTTTGTCTATAAAATATAAAAGGACTTAATGTGCAAGTACATTCCATTTGTGCAAATATCTTCCATCCTTAAAAAAATCCTTACTCCATGCCCTAACCAGTTTGGCTCAGTGGATAGAGCGTCGGCCTGCGGGCTGAAGGGTCGATTCCGGTCAAGGGCATGTACCTTGGTTGTGGGCACATTCTCAGTAGGGGGTGTGCAGGAGGCAGCTGATCGATGTTTCTCTCTCATTGATGTTTCTAACTCTCTATCCCTCTCCC
>NW_005871133.1:4194728-4224543 GCF_000147115.1 Myotis lucifugus
TTTTTTTTTTTTTTTAAAGAAATCCTTACTCTGGCCCACAACCCCATCAGGATTTCTTCCCTCTATAAGTAATGGGGTATTCAACAACAGTAGTTTAAAACCGTAAGAAGTCCAAAGGAAAGTGATCTCAGGGTAATTCAGCAATTCAGTAAAGTCATCCAGAATGTAAGATATTTCTATTCAACTGTCCCTGGCATGTTGACGTTTCCCCTCATGCTTGTACTAGTAAGCTCCAGAGTTGGTAAGAGGTTATAATGCAGGACTGACTACCTGTTCCATTTTGTTGAGGGAGAAAAACTTATCAGAGACCTGAATTAAGTATCGTGGGTGAATTAGGACCCACAGGAGTTTCTGCCATTGTGGGCTTCTCCGGGTCACTGACCGTGGACACTAGTTATAGTCTCTGAGGTTCAGAGGTGAGGTCCAAATGGGGAAGAGCGGGTTTCAGTTATGATGAAGTGCACAAAGGAAGAAACCCCTGCCACTTGAAACAACATGGATGAACCTAGAGGCCATGCTAAATGAAATAAGCCACACAAAGAAAGACAAATACTGTATCTTATATAGAGAATCTAAAAAAGTCAAACTCATAGGACCAGAAAGTAGAATAGTGGCTGCCAGGGGGTGTGGGGTGGAGGAAATGGGGAGATGTTGATCAAGGGGTGCTTTCAGTTGTAAGATTACTAAGTTCTGGGAGTCCAATGCATGGAATGATGACTACAGTTAACAATATTGTATACTTAAAATTTGCTAAGAGAGAAGATATTAAGTGTTCTCACCGCAAAAATATATACATATATTAAGTCATCACATTGTACACCTTAAAAGAATAATGTTGTACAACCTAAATATATGCAAATTTTGTCAATCAAACCTCAGTAAAGCTGGCAAAAAAAAAACACGGGAAACACCCGGGAAAGGCTGAGGCTCTCCGGGGTTTCCCATGGGGAGGCTGAAGGAAACAAAGTAGACACGAATACAATTAAGTCTGGCAGTGATCACGATGAGGGAGGGACACAAAAGGGAAAAATGGATTCAACATCAGATTCAGAGTTACTGCAACTTAGTGATGGGAGGTAAAGTGGCCGCGAACTCGCCTTCTCAAGTGAGTTGAGGGGGACGATTTGTTCATTCATTGATGACACAATTATTCACTGAAAGGCGACTACACATGCCAGTGTCCGGGTGTGGAGATTCAGCAGTGAACAAGACAAAGTTCCTGCTCTCGTGCTTCTGTGTCCAAGGGAGATAATCAACAAGTAAACTTAAGTGTATTTTTATAAAACGTGTGATGAGAATAAGTGACACAAAGAAAACTCAAGCCAGATGGAAGGCTGTGGTGGGCATGTTTTAGCAATCTAGACTGAATTCTCTGAGAAGGTCTCTCAGAAGAGGTTAACATTTGACATCAGTGGAGTGGAGTGAGCCATGTGCAGATGTGGGGGCAGAGGAGCAGTGGCCAAGTTGGAGGAATGAGAAGAGTGATGGGAGAGAGCGGAAGGAGACGAGGGAAAACCTGCTGCTCCGGCAGCTGGAGAAGCCAGGCCGCCTGGAGTCCCTGAGGCTTTTAGCTTGATTTCATCTTCTTTAAGTATCTTCTACCTCAGATACTGTATCATTCTTCCTGTTGGTGTAAGTAGTCCTCTTCCTAATGAAGGGCTGTTTCCTTGGGTAGGTGGATGGGTGGGTGGGGGGTGTTCTCTGTTGCCCACCAGCAAAGTACTTTGTATATTGCATATTTGTTTGCCTATAGTTTAGAAGTCAACAGAGCTATAAATAACAAGTCTGACCCTGGTCAGCTGGCTCAGTTGGAGCATCCTCCCATATGCCAAAAGGTTGCGGGTTCGATTCCCCATCAGGCCACATACCCAGATTGTGGGTTCGATGTCTGGTAGGGGCACATACAGGAACAACCAATCAATCTTTCTCTCTCACGTCGATGTTTTTTCTCTCTCTCACCCTCCCCCCTCTTTCTGAAAAATCAATAAAAACATAGCCTCGGTGAGAATGAAAAAATAAAAATAACAAAATCTCAGTGGAGCACCAAGATTAATCTACAAAGTTCTACATCGAGCCAGGAGCAGCAGGGAGCCAGACAGAACAGCCCCAAACACCCTGGGCAGTCTCTTCCCTGAGAAGTCATCACAAAACTTATGATCTTGATCTATTGATTATTCTCTGTTTCACCAGTAAGAAATGCACTTCTTGATGAAAAGAAGACAGCACTTAAAAGGTTTGCTCCTCTCAGGATGATGAACAGTATGTACCAGCTGTTGTAACTGCATCTTCTTCTGTGTCACTGATTTTTAAAAAAAAAAAAGAGGGGAAAAAGGACATTCACATAATTATGAAAGCAATACTTATTGTTGGGAAATTAGACATTCAGAAAAGTATAAAGAAAAATTATCCAAATATCATCACCTGGAAGTAACTATTATTAAGGTTCTAATTTTAAATAATTACACACCTAATATATATTTGGGTATACCTGGGGTCATTTTGTATCCTAATTTTAAATTAGCATTATTTAGTAATCACTTTCCCACTGACACTACCTTTTAATTCCACAAGCTGGACTGTAGGCTCTAATGACACCAAGGGAAACAGTGCAGAGAGGGTATGGCTCGCGAAGGCCAAGCTTACCTCCCATGTGGTTGCTTTCTGAGGTAAACACCACCATGCTACAAGCTTGGCAGCTTCTTGGCTCTCCTCTCCAATTTATAAGAGGGTATCATACAAAGAGGATAGGGGAGACTCAGAGACCTAAAAAGAGCAGATTATTTTATGTGTTGTGTAGCAGTTGATCAGACTTGTTTCAATGCATAACACATTGTTGAGAAACACACACGTACACTTCCACACAAATGGTATTTAAAAAAATTTTTTGACTGCCCATATCATCGCACACACATCCTGACTTTTGCCCTAACAAGTGGGCCTTTCTAACTAGGGAAATTGGCTGATTCCTGCTCTTAAGAGATAAGGGGAGCTGTCTTCAGCAAAGATACTATCAGATTGTTCTCTGCCTGACTTGGAACTACAACTTCAGTTGCCTCCTTATATTCGGTCCAGCTCATCTTCCTAATGGTACTTGTAATGAGTTTAGCCAGTGGAGGGTTTTAATTGGCTTTTGTATTCCTACAATTTTGGTGTCTTTGTTATTTCTTTCATTCTCGTCATAGCCAAGTCTAAAGAAGCCAATCATAGACCAAGGTCACTACTTGGCCAGCCGTAATCATAGCATATAGGTAACTTCATTGTTCTTTCTTACTTATCGGAGCACAGTATCATATGACATACCATATCACATGAGCTGCTTGTCCCACAGACATTTCTCCTTTTTTGGGCCTTGGCCACTGTAAGAGTGTAAGATAAAAAATAAAACAACCGTACAGCAAACTGTGTGGGGCGACCAGGCTGGCAGGGGAGGCAGTGTGGGGCAACCAGACCGGCAGAGGGGGGCAGTGAGGGGTGACCAGGCCAGCATGGGGGTGGGGGTGGGGGGTAGTTGGGAGCGACCAGGCCGGCAGGGGGCAGGCAGTGAGGGGCGACCAGGCCAGCAGGCAGAGGCGGTTAGGGATGATGAGGCCAGCAGGGGGGGCGGTTAGGGTCAATCAGGCAGGCAGGCAGAGGCTGTTAGGGGTGATCAGGCAGGCAGGCAGGTGAGCAGTTAGGAGCCAGTGGTCCCGGATTGTGAGAGGGATGTCCGACTTCTGGTTTAGGCCCAATCCCCTGAGGCTCCCGGATTGTAGAGGGTGTAGGCTGGGCTGAGGGAACCCCCCGTCCATGCACGAATTTCATGTGCCGGGCCTCTAGTACAGTATAGGAACAGAGAGTTATATTCATGAATAGAGACTTCTCAAAGAACTTGGGACCGGCACTGAGGAAAGAGCATGGAGTTTAGCCTGAGCATGCATCCATGTCAAAGCAGATGGTACAAATTGTGCATTTTCAGGATCAAAGAAAATTAGAAGTATCTCTTGATTTTAGCTACTTTATAACTAAACATTTTAATTTCCATCAATTTTTAGTGAATGATTATTCATTTTACAAATTCATTCACTGACAGTTTTAAATGGTCATCTTTCTTACTGCATCTAACATACTTTTGGATCTATAAAAAATTGAATTATGTTATCTCTTCAGGAATATGGTGTTAAAGAAAGTTCCTGAACTTTGAAGTCTGACCGGAAAGAATTCAAATTTTCTGCTCTTAACCATCTATGACCTTAACCATCTACTACTTTATTTCTTTGAGCCTCATTTCATAAATGAGGATAATAATACAGCACAAATGGCTGTTGGGTGATTTAAGTAAAGAATGTAAAGTACAAGACATATAGTAGATATTATAAGTAATAGTCTTTGTGTCAATTAAGCTCTAACTGGAAATAAATGGAACATTTAAATTGGGATATTTTAAGATTTTCTTTCTTACAAATGGATTATTTCCAAAGGTGGGCAAGACTTAGAACTACATCTTAAAAAAAAAAAAAAAAAAATCCCAAGATAAACAAATAAACCTGCTCTCCGAATTTAATGTATAAGAGTGTTTATAACATCACTAGTGGCCCGGTGCACAAAATTCGTGCATGGAGGGGGGGTTCCCTCAGCCGAGCCTGCACCCTCTCCAATTGGGGACCCCCTGTGGGATCGGGCCTAAACCGACAGTTGGACATCCCTCTCGCAATCTGGGACTGCTGGCTCCTAACCACTCACCTGCCTGCCTGTCTGATTGCCCCTAACCCCTCTGCCTGCCTGATCGCCCCTAACTGCCCTCCCCTGCGGCCTGATCTCGCCCCCAACAGCCCTCCTCTGCAGGCCCATTTGGTTGATTGGTTGGTCTCTATGCCAGTCAGCATCTAAAGCTCCGCCTCCTAGGCAGCCATTGGCTCCGCACAGTTGACCCAGATTTGGTTCTGATTGGTCAGTTTCTATGCCAGTCAGTGTCTCTGGGCCTATCAACAGGGCCTGATCAGAAAGGCGGGGCTGATCAGCAGCCTGGTGGAGGCCTGGAGAGAAATGGAGGCATGGCTGCTGGCCAGACTGAGAGAGAAAGAGAGAGGCAAGTGCTGATCAAAAGCTGCCACAGAAGCAACAGATCAGTCCCTGCTTCTCTCTTCAGGCCTCTCTCTGGCCCTGATTTGCAGCCCCCTCAGCAGTCAGGACTGCAGGACTGACTTCTGGTTGGTCGAGCCTCCGTTGTTACTGGTTGTTATGACCCAGGGTTTTTATATATTAGGATTATTGTCTTAGGGAGTCTCAGAAAACAATCCAGATGACAAGTATAGGCAACTGTTACATTCATACAGCAAAATACAATAAACCAGTAAAAACAATATTGTAAAAGTAAATGTATTGACATCAAATATATTAGCAATACAGTGCTAAGTGAAAAGAGCTGATTTTAAGATATTATGGAGAGTAGACTCTCTTCTGCTAAAATTATATGTACATTATATTTATAATCTAAATTTGTATCTAGATATGATTATTTAAAGCCAGGCTTTAGGATTCTTTTGGAATCTTTTATAAATTGCCAACTTCTTTCCAGTCCTGACTTAGAGTTGATTTTACTTTTTTTTGGGGGGGGGGGGAGGGCAGGAGCTGGGGAGTGAGGGGAATCACTCTTCACCTGATTCAGATGATTTAGATTGAGTGGCCAGCATTGTGTTTAGTGAGGGACTTCTCAAGTCTGTTTGAATCAGAAATATGTCTGAGATGCTGTAACTTCTTTGGAGTGAGGTTCATGGTGCAGGTGGGAAAATGCTGTTGACTGCTTGTGTGAATTTAGAGAGCACTACCCTGCAAGTATTGCTTGTTCCTTTTTGGTTAATTATGTGCAGGGTATCTGGAGCCAGGAAACTGAAAAATGCAGGAAGGATGTGAGGCAAGATCTTCCCTTTAGAATAGAGACTATAAAAAGTAATTGGACTGGCCACACTTTAGCTCAACATGGGCTGGATGATTGATGTCCCTGTGCAGAATTGCTTAGGGCAGAATAACCCAGAAAGCACAGCTGCTCTCTTGTTATGATCTGATCTGATTGTCTGGTTTAATCTATCTAATGGTGGAGGGATGGAGTTCTGTCTACAGCAAGGGATGCAAACTGAAGTGCTTACATTGTAGTAATAATTATAGTAGGAAGCACTTACGTATGCCAAAGAGTGTTCTAAGGGTTTACTTGGATTATTACTTTAAATCCTCAAAAATCCCTCTGAAGAAGATAGTATTATTACTAACTCAATATTATAAACTAAAGAAACCTATACACAGAGAGGTTAAGTAACTTGTCCAAGGTTACAGAGCCAGAAGTATCTAGGGGAAGAAGTTGGAAAACAACACTTTACTAGTGAGTGTTGGTAACTGTTGATAGACTTTGACCATTTCCTGAATTCAGAAAAGAATTTGTATGTTGCAAACAGGAATAAAGACAATAGAAAATAGAAAAATCCATTGACTTTCAGAGATGAAAAAAAAATCCACCACTACCTTACCACCCCAAAATGTAAAAATTAAGTGTAATAAAATCTTTGGGTAACAAAAGCTAATTATAACACAATTTGGAGGCAGAGGTCAAATTAAAGGTGTGCCCATTATAACTTTGTGAAAACCATTAGATGGATTAAGGACTTCGGGAAAAAAAGCCAATTAGGGTGTGGTACCAAAAAATTGCTTATTCAAATAAAACAACTTATGTATCTTCCCCAGTGACCTCTAATAGACCCAAGTTACTTGGTATTAAAGGGAGTGGAATGTAGAATATATGTATGTGAGAAAAGAGAAATATAACACCCTAAGAAAGTACATCTTATAAAAACTATGGATATGGATCTGGCACATACAGCCGATTGGAATAAAATAGATAGGAAGTCTATTGAGTTTTGGGTAGTTTTATTGTCAGAGGAAGTAGGGCAAGAAAAGCACTAAGAAAACCACATGATCCAAAAGGAGGTTCTGTTGCCCTCTATTTCAGATGTGGTCAAGAAGACAAAGGAAAAGGAAAATTTTTCCAGAAGGTAGAGTCAGGGCCACAAAGAACAATGGAAAAAGAAATCCCTCAACTCTCTGTAGAGTAGGCTGAATCAAGGAACATTCCTCATCTCAAATATGGAGGGCTTTAACAATATTTGCCCACCAAAATTTCAAAATTGCTATGGAACAAATGCAGGATAGCCTTACAGAATCTAAGATTTACTTCTCATTCACACTGCATGCCAGTCTTCAATCTGGGACTGAGACCCAAGGAATTGCTTCAGTCTGAACCACCACATTACTGTAGCAGAGAGCAATTCAGAACAACAACGTGACTCAGAAGTAGCACATTTAATTATACTCACTTTTAATTGCTAAAAAAGAAATCAATCAATTACATGGCCAAGCCTTTAATGGACTTAGATATTAATGAGGTTAGAAGTATAACAGGAACAGGCCTAGAAGAGAGGGGCCTTGTAAGGAGGAGCTATTAGGAAAGGTCAGTGAATATTTTTATAATAAAATAATTACCATATCAAATGTAAAACTGATCCTAATAAATGGAATTTGTCTAAACTATCTAAGTAGAAGTCAAAGATTGTCAGACTGGATTAAAAATAATCCAACTCTAGGCTCTTTGTAAGTGCCTCACCCAAAACATTTGAATAGAGAAAGTCTAAAAGTCAAGGCATGGGGAAAATGGACTAAGAAAATACTAAACTAAGGAAATCTTGTATAGCTATACTAATATCATACAAAATATGAGATTTTAAAGCAAAAAAGTATTTCTAGTGATAAAGATGACCACTACATAAAAATAAAAACTTCAATTCATCAGGAAAATATAGCAGTTCTAAACTTATGCTCTTAATAACATAGTCTCATAATATATGAACAAATTTACCATGTTAAAAAAAGATTTTAACTTAATTTCCTCACAGTACATTTTTTAAAAGCCCAAAAATAAGGATATAAAAAAAATCTACAGAACACAACTAACAAGCTTAATGAAAAAAATAAGTATAGAACACCACACTCAACAGCAGCAGAAAATACATTCTTTTCAAGCACAAAATACTTATGGTAGTTCATACAACAAATCTCAATAAATTTCAAGGAATTCATATCATACAAAACACTTACTTGACAATCATAAAATTAAGTTAAAAAACAATAACAACAGACAAGTAGAAATACTGCCATGTATTTGGAAATTTTATTTTATTTGTAGGTTAAAAAAATGTCATAATGAAAATCAGAAACTTCTTAGAGCTGAATGATAAAGTCAAATTCAGTACTTGTGAGATACTGCTACAGTCTTATTTTGAGGAAAATGAATAATTATATATTCCTAAGTAAGTACAAAAGAGGCTCAACATTAATGAACTAAGCATTCCATCTTTAGACATTAGGGGGGAAATAGAATAAACTTTACAAAAGCAGAAAAGATATAATCAAGTTTTGAAAGGGAGAAATAACATAATTACATGAGATATCTTGGGCCAAACACAATCATGGGCTGCATGTTTTAGATCAATCAGCATATCAACAGCATCTTTTACAGTCCACCCTCATAACTATACTTACAAAAGAGAAAATTGCAAGGGAATGAGGGGAAACCACAGAGGCCAAGGGAAGAAGCAAAGCAAGAGTGTGGTTTCAGCTCGGTGTAGCCCAAGCACGTCAAACTCAAAGGCTAACACGGGCCAAATAAACAAGGTTTACGTTTATGTGGGCCACAAAAAAACAAAAGCTCCAATTTTCATAGAAACGTAGGTTTATTTTGATAGAGACATGCTGAATACAAAGGGCTGAAATAAGTGAGTAATCGTTAACATAAAATAATAGAACATTTTAATAAAAATTAATATTTTTCCTTGAACATTAACTTACCAGACACTGAATAACTGCACAAATTAATAAGCATAACGCAAATAAACCTAATTTTCCTGTTCTCTGAAAGTGAAATATTTCCTGTTGCGCACACCAAACAAGTCAGTCCAAGACTAATGATGTGGCAATCAGCTGCTAAAATATTCGCTGCTAGTATTAGTGGAAATGGTGCACCTGCACATAAGGCACATAAGGGAAATGAATGCAACACGATTATAGTAATCAGTCATTAGCGAACGTTGTAGCTCATTATTAATAATTACGTATAACAGGATATTGTAAAAATTATGAAATTTTTATTAAAATGTTTCTTACATACCGTGATATTGGCTAGGCCGCAAAAATATTCATTGTGGGCTGCATGCGGCCCACAGGCTGCAAGTCTGACATGCTTGGTGTAGCCTCAGCCTGAAATCTCCAGGAGCTCTCATGCATATACCACACCACAGTCTTTGCACATTGAGACAAGGAAGTGAGGCTTTTGTAGCTCCATATCAGGCATAAGGCAGTCACTGTTTACTGACTGTTACAGGGATGAGTGGTGCATAACTTCCAGATACCTCCTGGTAATGTTGCTCCACTAAGGGCAAGCCTCCAGAAATTGTTGCATGTGTGAGCCATTAGTAGCAGCACGTGAGGCACCTGGAGAAGAGTGGGCACACAGAATCATTATGAGACCCAAGAGATCTGGACAGAGCATCAACATTGTCTGCTCTGCTCCACCCCTTGTACCACTCAGGCCCACTTGCTTTGCACATTAGGTTCACTCCATTCTTTTACAACTTCTCCAGGATTCTGGTTAATCACAATTTGAAAGAAGCCATAGACAATATGTAAATGATGAGTGTGGTTACGTTCCAATAAAAAGTTTGTAAAATAGCAGCAAGCCAGGTTTGGCCTCTCAAAGTTTGCTAACCTCTGCTTTAACCTACACACTGTATCTGGAAGGACAGTGCTCCATCTTTGTAGGATATCATCTCCAAGCTGTTGCTTCAGCTGTGTTTCTTAGAGGCCATTCCTTTGCTCTATCAGGCTAGCAGCGTATGAATGATGTGGAATGTAGCAGCACCAGTGAATCACACAGGCATGCGCCCACTACTGAATCTTTTTTCATAAATTCAGTCCCTTGATCTGAAATGACAGTATGTGGAAGATCACATGTCAGTGAATCAGATGCTCTGGGAGCCCCTGAGTAGAGGTGCTGACCACTTCAAAGCAGATATGAAAGGTAAACTCACACTTAGAAAATATGTCAATCTTATTCAAAATGAATTGCTGTCCTTTTCAGGGTGCAAGGGGTCTTATGTTATCAAGTGCCACTAAGTGGCTGGTTGATCTCAAGGATTCATGCCTGATCAAAGGCTTAGTATCAGACTCTGTTGTTGGCAGGTATGGTGAGGGATGCCATGCTTTTGAGCTCATGTATAGCCTTTATCTCTGCCATCATGACTCCTCAATTCATGAGCCATTAATCAGCACTGTGGTAACCAATGAGTGTGGCTGGTTGACATCTCCACTGCAACTCTCCTTTGATGCTTTCTAGAGATCCCACAAGATGTCTTAACCACAGATATTTCTAGGATCACCATAGGATCATCTAAGTAAGTGTCTTCTAGTGAAGTAATTTCAATTGAAGAGGAGCGAGTCTCCCCAGAACCATGAGAGTATGACCTGTTAGCAACATCACTGGCAGCAGCTGGGGGGTGGGTATACCAAACTGATAAAAAGGACCCCAGGAGATCTGGGTGGGGCACCAACAGCGTCTGATCGCTCCTAACCACTCTGCCTGCCTGCCTGATCGACCCTAACCGCTCACCTGCCTGCCTGATTGCCCCTAACTGCCTCTGCCTTGGCCCCTGCCACCATGGCTTCGTCCAGAAGGACATCCGGAATGACGTCCAGAAGGTCGTTCAGCTGTCCGGTCTAATTAGTATATTACACTTTTATTATTATAGAAGAGTAGGAATGGCCTTTAGTGTAGGAAGTATAGTTAGCAAGCAATGGAATAGATGGCAGCAGTTCAGTGATTTGTTTGCCATGATCTCCTGCCCCTTTGCTATCCTAACATCCATGCAAACATCAGAGCAGCCTATATGCAAGGAATAATCAGTCAGGACCTAGACACCAAGACGGCTAGGTTTAGAAACCAGTCAGTCAGATAATTATCATGAAACTTCAGCTGCTTTTTCTGATCATTTTTTTTAAACAGCCTCATTAAGATATAATTTACATACCATAACATTAATCTATTTTAAGTGTATAAATGAACTTTATACTTATAGTTGTACAAACACCCCCACACACACAACCTAATTTTAGAACATTTCCATCACCTAAAAAGAAACCTCATGTTCACTTACAGCCGTTTTCCATTCCCATTCCCAACCCTAGATAACACTAACCTATTTGCCTTTTTTGGACATTTAACATAAATAGAATACTACAATGTGTTTTTTTGTGGCTGGCTTTTTTTCACTGAGTATAATAATAGTTTTGTAGTCATCCATGTTGTAGCATATGTCAGTAATTCATTCTTTTTTATTGACAAATGGTATTCCACTGTATACCATATTTTGCTTATCCATTTACCAGGTGATAGACATTTCGGTTGTTCTCCTCAAATTCTCCCCCTAAATTGACTTCTATATTCAATTCAATCCCATTAAAAGTGTAACAAGTTTTCGGTTGTTGTATTGGTTTGTTGGTTTTTTTTTTAGTTAGTGGCTCAATAAGCTGTTTCTAAATTTCTATGGAAGAACAAAGAACCAAGAATAGTTAGGAAACTCCTGAAGAAAAATAATAAAGTGCGATCAAGGCTTATAACTAAGACACATTCACAAGCCCAAATTGTACTTGTACAGAAAGAGACAAAAATAGACGAATAAATCAGTCAGAATAGAGAACTCTGAAAACAGACCACATCTACAGCAGCATAACTTACAAATTTTTGACTTTTCAATGGTGTGAAAGTGAGACACATTCAGTAGAAACTGGCTGAGCCTAAACTATGATGTTCAGTGGGTTTGGTGAATTAAATGCATTTTCGAATTGTGACAATTTCAACTTATATTGGGTTTATTGGGACATAATCCTACAGTAAATCAAAGAACATCTGAATATGCAAACTTGACTTATGAGAGAGGCAATAATATGGATCAGTGAGTTAAGAACCTTTCAATAAATGGTGCTAGAAAAATTGTTTATCTAAACAGTCAAATATAAAATTAGAATGTCACCCTGGCCAGTTTTACTCAGTGGTTAGAGCATTGGCCTGTGGACCGAAGGGTCTCGGTTTGATTCCCAGTAAAGGGCACGTTCCTCAGTTGCAGGCTCGATCCCGGCCCCCCTGCTCCTCTACACCCGCCACCTCCAGGAGTTGGGCACCTGTGGGAGGCAACCAATCAATGCGTCTCTTTCACATCAATGTTTCTCTCTCCTCTTCCTCCCTCCCTTCCACTCTCTCTAAAAATCAATGAAAAAAATATATTTGGGTGAGGATTAACAACAACTAAAAAATTGAAATGTCAATTTTTACAGCCACTTTGGAAATCAATTTATCACCATTAAATAAAATTAAAACTGTGGCTATTGTATAATCCAGAAATTCCACTCTTGGGCAAACATGCTGGAGAAACACTTGCACATTTTCATCAGAGCTTATGTGCTCTTGTTCATGGCAATATTACATATAAGATCAAAAGTTAGAGAAAAAAATCAAATCTCTACTGAAAGAAAAATCCGTAAGTTACTTGTAACATATTAATACAATGGACATACAACATAGTAGAGAAAATGAATGCATTCACCTACATGAATCAACATGAATAAAACTTTCAAAAGTAGTATTGAGAAGAAAAAGTACCCAAATAGTATGTACAGTATGATTTCATCTATATTAGTTAATAAACATGCAAAACAAAACAATATATAATGTAGGAATACTTACATCTGTGATTAAAATGTAAAAATAAAATAAGGGACTGATAATCAAATAACCAAATATCCAGGGTAATTAATACCCTGATTAACTGGGGGATTGTTTATGGAGGGTGAGGCATGCAACCAGGGAAAAGCACTTCAAATATATAGATAATGTTCTCTTTCTTAGGTTTGGTGATAGGTCTAGTATTTTTAAAAATTGCTACTTTTACACTTTAATCATAAAATATTCTTTTGTATACACTAAATATTTAATAAAAATCATTGCAGATACAGTGGAGATGGACCCTATTCAAGCCAAAGATCTCAAAATCTGGTTTCGATGTATACACACACACACACCAAGAATGTATGAAAAGTTGTATTACTCATATGAGAGCAGGGTGGCTCCCAAACAGGCCCAAAAATGGCTTGAGAGAGCAGGAAAAGAAGATCAGCTTGGGGTTTTTATGGTGACCAGGGAGGGTGACTCGAACAAAGGTTCCCGTGCACGGTTTAAACTTCCACAGGCACAAAGATCACGTGGGCTTTCATATCAGTGTGCCCGTATGTGGGACAAAGAGGGGAAAGGGAGAGGTGAGGCTTGAAAGATGTCAGTCTAACATCAAAAAATAGAGTCACATTCTTCATTACAAAAATATTTTAAACAAAAATGGATAGGGAACAAAAGAATATCTGCCATTTAAAAAAATATATATATATTTTAATTGATTTCAGAAAGGAAAAGAGAGGGAGAGACAGATACATCAATGATGAGAGAGAATCATTGATTGGCTGCCTCCTCCATGCCTCCTACTGGGGAGTGAGCCCATAGCCCTGACAAGTGCCCTGACCAGGAATCAAACTGTGACCTCCTGGTTCATAGTTCAGCGCTCAACCACTGAGCCACACTTGCTGGGCTATCTGCCGTTTTAGAAATAATATGTCTGAAGAGAAAAAATGTCACCTCTCCCTCTTAGAAACCACTTCTCCCATTCTTCTCCCCAGGAATACTCCACTAGAATAACTATGGTCAAACTGTTAAATTTGGTAGAAATTTAAATTATTTACTATTCCACAGAAGAAACTGAATATCAAGAGGGATTATGACTATAACATAGTAAGTCAGCTACCGAGTCCTGTGGAGTGAAAAGAGTAAGAATTACTCATGAATGAAATTATTTATCCTGGGATTATGCAGTAGAAAAATATCATGTGGCCTCTGGTAGTACATTCTTTATCATCATGGGAGTGAAGAAGTTCTCTAACTTTACACCCACTTACTACAAATGAACACCAGGCCTGAAGTTTTCCCAGAAGAAAGTAATTCATTCTTACTGAAAAGAGACAGACAATGAATGACAAATGTACGTCAATTTTTGAGCCACCTACTGGGTAGGGCTGTGGATATAAAGATGAGTAAGATTTAATCTCTGCACCTTATGGGCTCACAGTTCCTTATATTACTTTTGTAGCTTGAAATGTGAAAATGTGGATTAACAGAAAAACTACAGCCAGACTGATAGCTCAAATGATAAAATAATCAGATTGCTTTCAACATACTTCAGTATTAAAGAATTCATGAGAACCACTAGGAACCGTATCTACTGCATGAGATATGCTTACAGAAGGGTAAATACCCATGCTTAAAATTTTTAACCAACAGGTTGGGGGGTGGATGACAAGACCCTGAAAGCATAGGTCAGTAGAACTAAAGGTGAAGAATTCCAGTGCATTCATGAAGACTGGAATCGTGGGATGAGTAAAGAATGAGAAGAGAGTAAGTTCAAACTGGAAATATTTGAGGAACTTTTAGAAAGAGAATTGTATACCTTGAAATTCTAAGCTGTTGGCACAAATGAAATGCAAATTCCTTTATCCCCCCCAATCTTTAGTAGTCTTACACACACATACCCTTTTGAGTAGGTCTGGAAAAAAAGAAGAGTCTGAGCTCAACATCTGGTTTGATATTTAATATCAGGTCAGCAAAATTATAATACTGTAAAAAAACTTATTATGTACCAAATGGTATTCTAAGCTTTTTACATACACTAATGTATTTAAGTGTTGAGAAGTGTCAAAGTCATATTTGAGAAGTCAAGATCATGCATCAGATCATGCAAGATCAAGATCAGGCAAGGTAAAGATTAGCTGCTAAATAAGTTAAAATCCAAATTGAGCAAGACGTGAGGGATATATTGAGATAAACAGTTCAGTACAGCAGCAGTGATCACAGTCATAGCAGAAAGCAAAAATGGCTTTTAAATGGCCTTGGCATGTGCTGCCAGAACAAGGGCCTATTAAAACTGCTTTCTAGGAAACACAACAGTCTTCTAGTTGCTTCTCCCCCCCTTCGAGCGCTATCCTCTTCCTACCCATCCTCTAGTCTATACTGTTGTCAAAATCATCTTAATAAAATGCAAGCTTGAGTTTTTCTGCTTGCATCTCTGCTTGATGCCTTTTAATCCTCACTACCTCCGCAAAGTCAGCTTTAAACCTGTAAACATGATATACCCTGTCACTTGTTGTCAAGGTCCCAGCTGCCTCATCAGCCTCATTTCCTAGCATTCTTCCCGTGCCACCTTACTGAACCATATCTGTTCTCCAAAACATGCTCTCTTCTCTCACACCTCCTGCTGGCATACATGCTGATACCTGTGCTGCTAATGTCCTTCCCTATTTCGGGCATCTGGGACAATCCTGTTCATGTTTCCAGACTCAGCTTCACAATCACTTCCTCTGGGACTCCTTCTCATATTTTTTTTTTTCAAAGAAACACAATTTCTTTTTTTAATTGAGAGGAAGAAAGAGAGATAGAAACATCAATTATGAGATTGAATCATTGATCTTCCTGCACACCCCCTACTGAGGATCAAGCCCTGACAGGGAATCAAACCATGACTTCCTGGTTCATAGGTCAATGCTCAACCATTGAGCAACCTGGGCCAGACCTCCTCATTCTTTTACACTTAAAGCCTGCTGAGCCTTTGTTGTGCTTCCATAGTGATTTGAAAATGTTTGCATTAGAACACTTACTGCATTCCACTTTTTAATTCTTAAAATATTGTGATATATAAAATACAAACAAAGAAGTGTATGTCAAAACTGTAAGGCTCAATGAATGATCACAAAGCACACTCATGTAACCATCACCCAGAGCAAAGGTTGGCACACTTTTTCTGTAAAGGGCCAGATGTAAATGTTTTAGACTTTGCAGATATATGAACTGTGTCACTACTGCTTAATTCTGTTGTAGCCAAAGCAGTGACAGACAATAGTAAAGAAAAGGATGTGGATATGTTTCAATAAGGGATTTTATTGACAAAAACAGAAGGCCAGATTTGGCCTGACCTAGTTCAATTCCCATATAACCCTTCATGAATGCCTATCTCCTACCTCTCCCAAAAGATAAACATGATTGTGACATATATAGTAATTGCTATTTTTCTTCATAATTTTATCATGAATCCCTAAACATAGTTTATTTTTGATATTTCTATAAATGGAACTGTAAACCATATATTCTTTCATATTTGACTTTTTCACTCCCTATTACACTTGTGGAATTCATCTATGTTATTTCATATAGCCATAGTTCTTTTATTTTCATTGTTGTAGAGTATTCCATTATATAAATTTATTTTTTTCATTCTGCTGATAATGGATAGTTGGTTGATTTTGGTTTTTTAATGCTATGAATTATTATTATGCAGCTATGAACAATCTTATTATGTATCTTGATACATAGGCTCATATTTCAGTTTCCAGATTAATGGTACCAATTTATATTCCATTAGCAGTGTGTGAAAGTTCTAGTTGTTCCACATCCTTGCTTATTCCTGCTTTTTCTCCTTTTTAAATTTTAGCCATTCTGTCAGCTGTGTAGTGGTATCTCAATGTGGTTTTAATTTGCATTTCTTTCTCTGATTAATGAGGCTGAACTGTTTTCACATTTGTTTTGGCCATTTGGATATCCCCCTTTGTGAAACTTTGTCCTTTTACTTATTGATTTATAAGTTCATTTTACTTGATGGACACAAGCCCTTTATTGATTGCATATGTGGCAAATATCTTCTCCCAATATAAAGTCTGTCTTTCCTCTTTCTTTATGTTATCTTTTGGTAAGCATCAGTTCTTAATTTTAGGTGTACACTTATCAATATTTTCTTTTACAATGATTTTATGGTTTTTTTTTATTTTTTGCTAAAAGTATTACAAAGGATGTTTCTGTAGTGAATAAATTATCTACTATTATTTAAAAACTACAGGCCCAGTGCACGAATTCGTGCACCTTAAAAGGAACTGTGGTTATATGGATGCATACAAGAGGTGTGGGTTTCGGCCCATCCTCCACACCCCTGCCCAGCCCCTCCTGCCACGGCCTCCAGTCCTCTGTCTGCCAGCAGCCCAGCTCCCGCCATGGCTGCTCCCAGGTGCTGAGGTCGCCGGCCCCACTTGCACCCACTGACTGCACGGATTGGGGCTGGCGCCAGCAGTGGATACAAGCAGGGCTGGCGCTGGCAGTGGGTGTGAGTGGCGACTGCTGGCCCCAATCGCCCCTCAGGGACAGGGGGAGGTGGAGAAGCCCTGAGGGGTGATCAGGGCCGGCAGCCGCCGCTCACACCCACTGACCGCGCCGAGCAATCAATCTGGGCTGACGCCAGGTGCCAGCCGTGGGTGCAAGCGCCTGGCGGGACCACGGCGGGCAAGAGCAAAGAATTTTCAGTAACCACCAGAGGCTTGCCCTAATGACAGCAACTGGCACCCTGCCCTGGTCTGGCGCCCCTGCTCACCTGCTCCACCATCCCAACACAGCCAACGTCCACCATGTTCCCAGCGCACCCCCTGGTGGTCAGCGCAAGTCATAGCGACTGGTTGTTCAGTTGTTCCGCCATTCTGTCTATTTGCATATTAGGGTTTTATATAGAGAGATTTTTTAACTTTTTACAAGTGATATATAACTAATGGAATATTGATTTTATGTGGTGTGGGATAGAAGCAAAGATTCTATTTTTTGCCATGTGAATATTTTATCTCAACACTAGGTATTTAAAAGATCTTCCTTTACATAGTACTTTGTAATGCCTTAATTTTTTTCTCATAAATCAGGTATTGACTTACGTGGGTCTTTTATATCCTGGAATCTCTATTATTTTTAATCATATCCTTGCTCATATACCTTAATTACTGTCTTGGGCAAATCTTGGTCCTTTGACTTTTCATCTAAAAAATACAGATTAATGGACAGACCCCCCCCTCCCCCTGCCCCCCCCCAAAAAAAGAAAAATGAGAATGAGCGTCAAGTTAGCAAAAAAATAAAAGCACAGCAAATTTATGTAAGACAACAGGGTTTTTAAAAAGCAGGAAGTCAGCATTGGTAGCATATACAATAGAACAGTCAGAGTGGATAAAAATGAGAAAGTACTAAATTTAGAAAGTGGTAGGTCATTGATGATACCATTCAGGGAAACTTAGGGAATGGGTAGAGAAGAAGCTCAAGCAGCAAATTCATTATTGGGGGCGAGGGGAGAATGTTAACAGAAAAGGAGAAAACTATTAGTGTATACCTGGTACTGTAAGACACTCTTCTATATGTTATTCCATAAAAATTACTAATATTTATCAGAAGAAATAATCCACCTTGAAGATGTTACAGTAATTATGAAACATCTACACTAATAAAAGACAAAGATGCTAATTGACCATACCTTCACTACGCCCACCAGCCAATCAGAGCGACTATATGCAAATTAACCTAACCAAAATGGCTGTTAATTTGCATATACCGGCTGTGAGGGAAGACTGAAGACAACGTAGAAGGAAGCCAAGCGCTGCAGAAGGGAGCAAAGTAGAGACGGCGGAGACAGGAACGGAGCCAAGGTGGCGGAGGTGGGAAGCAGGAGCAGAGCCAGGGCGCTGCTGGCGGTCGGGGCGCTGCAGGCAGGCGGCGGGCGGCGGGCAGCAGCGGGGAGGCAGAATAGGCCCTTGACGTCAGGGAGGGGCAGGACCTGAGCACTTGGCGCAGAGGGATAGGACAGGCTCCATGGGAGGGAACAGAGCGGAGCTGCGCTCACACTCAGCCTCGGACTTCAGTTTCCTGGTGTGTCAGGTGGCCCTCCCCGCCTTTACCGGGTTGCAAGGTTCAGCTCAAAAGACTGAGAGCCTCCAGGGTGGTTGGGAAGGCAGTTGTGGGGGGGGGAGGCCGGTGGGCGAGCGGATTGGCTGGAGGTGGGGTAGCAGGGCTCCTGGATTGGCTGGATTCGACAGGGCGGGGCTAACCTTTGAGAGGTGCGAGGGGGAGTGTAAGGGAGTGTGCACTCGAGTGTGCCACTCTTGCACTGCGACTGTGGTGGCGGCGGCGGTTACTATCCGAGCCCAGACAGAGCAGAGGCCGGTGGAGCAGAAGGACATCCCGGCATCCCGATACCAGATGGCATGGCCCGCGGGTCATGGCCAAAGGGGAGGGCGCCGAGAGCGGCTCCACAATGGGGCTGCTGCCTATAAGGCATCCTCCAAGTGGGTGAACGCCAGGCCCAGGGAAGGTGAGAACCTGGCATCCGGTGGAGGGCAAGGGGCGGCAGCGTCCGAGGAGCATGCGAGGTGTCAGGGGCGGTGGACATGGCCCTGATGGCAGACTAGGCCTAGGGGACCCTACACACACACGATTTAATCGTGCACTGGGCCTCTAGTAAATAAATAATATGATGCTCGATTCTAGTACTTTTGTTGGAGTAAGAGCATTGAATCCAATACTTTTGTCTGCCTGACTCAACTGTGCCCATAAGCCGATTAGTATATTTGACAGGCCATCAAAGATAAGGCTTACAACCCTTCCTCTGAACAGACTATTTTATGTTGAAAATGAAGTGACCACGTCCTTGGCCTCGTTGATATAATTGGACTCCATTCTGACTGAAAGGCCTACCTCCTGTTTCAAACCTTTATCCAAATTATGCTGTTGTAAGGACTGCAAAAGCAAACAACTTGCCCCAAATCACACAGCAAATAAAGCGAGTTGTCTGGATTCCAACTCGGTCTGACTGACTTCAAGGCCTAATCCTTCCACGGTTACACCCGTGTCCACATGTGCTCCCTGAGCAATGGGGACAGTCCCCATTCTCGGGGCGCTTAGGGAAGATCGGACACGATCACATGAAGATCACCATTAACATCCTGGGGGCGGCACTGTGCTCAGGGTAAGCACAGAGCTACAGAAGCAAAAAGAACACAGCTACCACTGCGGAGTCTCTCCCGCTTAGCAGACACTTCGCTAAACCCTGTAACTATCCTTAGAACTGCGTGAAATACGAATTCAGCCCATTTCACAAACTAGGAAACTGGTGCACGGAGATGCCCCAAATTGTACAATTATTAAGTAACCGCGCTGGGCCCCAGCGACCCTGAGACGCTGCACGCTGTAGGAACTGGAAAATGCAGACTTGGTAATCACCAGACCCGGGTTAAAACTCGGCTCTGGTGGATGTTGTTACCTCCTCCAGTCTCTCGGCCTCAGGGAGGGCGCCTAAAAACTCCCCATCCCTCCACCACGCAGTGGGGCCCGGTGTGTTCCCAGGGCTCAGCCTCCCGCCTTGGATTCCGCGCAATCCGGCCCCACCCACGGAGCCCGCCCCTTCCGGAGTCCCCGCACGCCGCTTCCTCAGCCGCTGGCTCTCACCTCTCCCAGCTCCGTCACCGGCATCAGGACACCGTAGCCAAGACTCTTGTTCTTGCGCCGGGCGCACTCTCCGACCCACTAGGACAACCTGCCCAACAGGCCCAGCGCGGGTGTCCCAATATCTGCGGCTCAAGCTCCTTCGAGGACCAGGACTCAGCCTCTCAGCTCGCGGTCCTCTCCGGAGGGACCTCCGCCGGACGCGAGCTATGGCTCCATTGTAACATACTCAGGCATCCGCCCGGAAATGGCAACACGAACGGTTTGGTTCCGGCCCGCCGGCGTGGCGTGTAATTGGAATTTCGGGATTTGAATTCCTAATCGCCTTTACCATCAAACTGATAGAGAAACCAGTACTTCCCGTGTTCCAGTTCTTGACTACCGTTTTCTTAAAACACTCCCTGTTAGCCACTCAATAAAACCAGCTAAGGAAAAAAAGTTATTGTAAAGCTAGCACTCCAGCCTCTGGCTATTTGTGGGATGGGGAGTTTACAAGCTTAATTTTTATTTTCATTTTTAAGTGCTACGAAAGGTTCGGTTGATTGGTAGCAAACAGCCTACTGTCTTGATATCATTGAATCGTTAATGCTAGTGCTTTTGCTGCCAATTAGTCTTTAATCTTTAGTCATTTATGAATATGTATTTACCACTCATTCAACAACCATCCAACACACCTTCTTGCAGATTATTAGAAGGCTTTCGAAAGACAGAGATGAAAAGATATATGATCCCTGCCCTAAAGAAGCCGGCAATCTGATGGGCACATAAATGAATGTGTGCCTAAAGTACAGCAGTAGCTTAGGAAACCACATGGGTGGTTGGCCAGGGTGAGTCAGAGAAAGCCTCACCTATCAAGTATTATTTGAGATAACAATAGTATAGAGTGCAGGTGATAGAGTAACATTTCCCCTGGTATCCCTGAAATCTTTCCATTTGTCTGCCTCTCTTTTGCCACTGAAACATATCTAGTTTATTTTCTTACCATCTTTCCATCTATTAAAGTACAGTGGGGCCTTGACTTACCAGTTTAATTCGTTCCGTGACAGAGCTCGTAACTCAAATTACTCGTATGTCAAATCTTAAAAGCGAACGAGTGAGACACGTGATGCTGGGCTGATGTTGTGGCGTTCACTGTGACGTTCGCTGCGCCAACTAGCGGTGGGGTACCTGAAGCTGGCTCGTAACCCGAATTTTAGCTCACAACTCAAAGCAAAAAATTGGCTGAAGGACGGCTCATATCTCGAAAAACTCGTTAGTCGGGACACTCGTAAGTCAAGGCCCCACTGTAGTCCTTTAGTGGTCTCCACAAAAGAAATTCCTAATCTCCAATAACACACATGTCTACAGGACTATGGGGTCAAATATGGAAAGAAAGAAAAAAAGGAAAGAAACCATTGTAATTTTCAAGTCTTATCTTAGGCATGGTTTAAAGTTACCTAAAAGATATAAATGATGATGTAATTTTCAAGTCTTACCTTAGGCACGGTTGAAAGTTACCTAAAATATATAAATGATGATGGGAATCTCCTGCTTTTGCATACAATATTCATTCTGATTTTCTTAGCAAGGAATTTCAGGCCTTTTGTAATATAACAGACCTGATTCCCGCTACTCTGCCCTTTCCACTACAAACTCCATCCCAGAGGAGACACCATCTCCTGAGTGTTCTGACTAGCCTCAGAGTATAAATGTTCCCAGTATTCTTCCTTCAAAGGACTTATTTCCCTACTGTAACCCTTGTGCCTATCAGGAACCTAATCCCTAGCGTCCAGGTGTGTTTTTGTGCATTGTAGCATACCATAAAACTGATTTGAGTAAAGAGGCTGAAACCTGAATTTAAATCTAATATTTGTTAGTTGATGAAATCAAAGAGAGCTTATGTGAGCCCATTTCCAGCACAAAAATCGGTGCAAATCATGGTGAATCAGGATATCTAACCCTTTAATTTATCTTTTTTCATTTTACAGAAATAGGAGTTAAGCTTGGGTTAATTCCCATTCCCAGAAAAACACAATATAATTATAACTTGGCTCAGCCATGGTAATATAACTCCTCACTCCAGGGATCACAGACTGAGCTGGAGCAGCCAAGTCTGCTCTGCTCACAGATATTGGGAGCAGGCAGCAAAATCCTCCCTGTGAACCTTCAGACTCTCTCTCCTTTAACTGACTCGTCAAGTACCAGGAATCTCGCCTCCAAAAGAGAAGAGCCCTTCCATGCTGGTGCTCCTCTTCCTGTCCCCTCCCCCTGCCTCACTGTCTACCTGCTGCAGCAGCTCTGGGCTTTGGGAGAGACCTGTACATAGAGGTGGTAGGTGGTCTGGGGATGGCAATGTGAAATTAAACCAACTTCTTTGAGGGTTTGGGGGGAACATTTGTTGTAACAGATAAAAAAAAGAATAAGTGGTTTCAGGACTTTGGTCTCTCTGGATATAGATTGGGATATGAAATGAAATATAGGTCCATCTAGGTACTAAAAATTTTAATGAGTTATTTCAAGATTATTTCACCAGCTACAAGCAGTTCAGCACTGATCCCTCTCTTTCCCAAGTTCTCATTCCTCATGAACAGAGGAGAGGAAGAAATGGGGCTTGGGATTTGGGAGTGGAGCCAGATGTGTTGGAAGGCAAAAGGTGGAAATGCTGGTTTTCTACCTATTGCATGTTCCAGGAAGAGCGCACATACGCGCGCGCACACACAGCACAGTGTCACAAGACAAGATGGCCTTCCTATGAAATCCATTCCCTCCTTGGGATCTGTGGTCTGACAAATCTGGGACAGTCCCTAAGATCTCCTCTAGGTCCCAAACTCAGTGTTGTATGGCCTTAGCTCGCCCTCTGGTGGTGTCAAGCAATGACTCCAAGGCTTTCTCACCAAGATAATTTCTAATGGGAGCACCACAGACCAAAGTTATGTCTCTTAACCTTTCAGTCCTCAAAGTCTAGTCTCCATTCATGATCTAGAGGAAATCAGAAATCCCATCTCAGAAACGTTTGTTCACTTTAATTCTATCATTGTGTAATGCTTCCAGCAGGTTAAACATTATTTAAGGGTCAAAAGGCAGAAAACCAACCAGGGAAAACTTGTTTCACTGAATTATTTGAAGCAATGACTTAAGACAGAAGATTTCCCATCTGTAAACCGATTATTTTCCATCTACTAGTCAATAATAATAATAGTTACCATTTTATCACCTATCTTTTCTTTGCCTAATTGACACAGACAACTACAAAATTCCAATTCACAGATGAGGTGACTGAAACTCAAGCGGGTTATGTAATTTATGTAAAATTACACAGTTTGCAATCTGACAAATGGACAGAGCCAAGATTCCTATTCAAACCTGTTAGTTTGCATGGTTTCCCACTGCACTTTGCTGTTTGCAGAAGGGGTATATGAGATCACTTAGAGACATCTTTCCACACGGGATTAATTGCTATCAATTTAATAAATGGCTGGGCAATATTATTAAAGTACTATTTTAGATGTGATGTTTTGATAAGAACTTTTGTTGTCACTGATAATCCTTTTCTATTTAATAATGATAGCTATGCCAGTTACTGAGTGCTTTCTTATGCCAGTTATTATTCTAAGAGCCTTCCATAACTAAATCACATTAACTCTACTATTATTATCATTCCCATTTTCCACATGAGGAAACTGAGGCAGGAAGCAGCTAAATAATTTCCCCAAGATAATGCATACATATACACTAAATATATGTATATTTAATTCACACAATGTAATGTTCCTCACTATGGCTGCTGTGATGGAAAGGAACTTGTGTGCAGAGGATCTGGAGAGAGGCGCCGAGCTTTGCAGGAGCTGGGGAAAGCTGACTTGCTGTGCATATGAAAGTAATGAGTTAGGGGGAGAAAAGCATGCATTGGGAGTATATTGGTTAAGAGCAAGAGAAGATGCAGAAACAGAAAAATCAGGATCCATCAAGGCTGGGCCCTACATAGGAAAATGGCCAAGTGAGAGGAGGATGGGGTGCCCATGACGAACTTTGTAGAAAACATTTAGTAAGAGGATTTCCTAAGTTATTCATTATATGGTGTGCAGTGTAAACTGTGTCTTCTTTATGGAACCTTCAGTAAATTTTACATTGATTATTAATACTTTGTGTCAGGAAGCTGAATTTTCTTTAGGGTGGGGAAGTCAAAAACAATGATAACACTACCGATCAACTGCATTTTAAACTGAAATGCTCCTATGGATTCTCAAAGACAAAAGGTATCAATACATTAAATCAACATATTAATTTCTCACCAGGAGCTTGGAAAGACCTTCCACAACAGGTCAGCTCAGAAAGCATTTTTGTGAGAAAGAAAAGAGAGAAAAGATTGGGCAGGGTAATTAAAAGAAACATTCTCTGCCCTTGAGGTTGAGTCTTATCAAATCCTATTGCCACCCTTGTAAGTGAATATACGTATAAGTGCTGAACTCATTTATTAGTTGTAATAGTTTTTAGTGGATTCCTTAGAATGTTCTACACATACAGGATCATGGCATCTACAAATAGAGGTCATTTTACTTGTTTCCAGTCTAGATGCTTATTTCCTTTTCACCCTCCTAATTGACCTGGCTACAACCTCCAGTTCAACGTTGAATAGCAGACATTCTTGATGAGAGCAGACATTCTTGTCTTACTCTGTATTCTTAGAGGAGAGCACTCATTTTTTCTGCCTATGAAGTAGCTGTGAGCTAAGTTTTTTTGTTATTGTTGTTGTACATGCCTTTAATCAGGTTGAAGATGTTTCTTTCTACTGGTTTATTGTTTTTATCATGGAGATGTCAAATTTTGTGATATTTTTCTGCATCTGGATATGATCATGTGGGTTTTTTTGTTGTTGTCATTTGGTCCTTAAGTCTATTGATATAGTGTATTACATAATTTTTGAATATTGAATCAATCTTGCATTCCTGAAATAAGTCTCACTTGATCATGCTGTATAATCCTTTCTATAAGTTACTGCATTTGATTTGCAAGTATTTTGTTGAGCATTTTTGTATTTATATTATTAAAAGATAGTGGTCACCTTAGCTGGTTTTGCTCAGTGGATAGAGTGTCGGCCTGCGGATTGAAGGGTCCCGGGTTTGATTCCAGCCAAGGGCACATACCTGGATTATGGGCTCGATCCCCAGTGTGGGTGTGTAGGAGGCAGCCAATCAATAATTCTCTATCATTATTGATGTTTCTAACTCTCTCTCTCCCTCTCCCTTCCTCTCTGAAATCAATAAAAATTAAACAAAATAAACTGAAAAAATATTTTAAAAAAAGAGGATATTGCTCAGTAACTGTGATGTCTTTACCTTGTGATGTTTTTGTATTAGAATAATACTAGCCTCATAGAATGAGCTGGGAAGTGTTCCATTCTCTTCTATTTTGGGGGAAAAGTTTGTGAAAAATTAGTACTAATTCTTCTTTTGAATATTTGGTAGAATTCACCAACCAAGCCATCTGGATCTGGGCTTTTCTTGTGGGTATTTTTTTTCTAAAATATTTTATTTCAGAGAGGAAGGGAGAGGGAGAGCAAGAAACATCAATGATGAGAGAGAAACATTGACTGGCTGCCTCCTGCACAACCTCTACTGGGGATCAAGCCCGTAACCCAGGTATGTGCCCTGACCCAAGACCAGGAATCAAACAGTAATCTCCTGTCTCATAGGTTACTCAAACCCTGAGCCACGCTGGTCAGCTCTTGTGGGTATTTTTAAAATACTAATTCAATTCTCTATTTGTTATAGGTCTATTCAGATTTATATTCCTTATTTTTAATATGTATTTTTTTTTATTTTAGAGAAGAAGGGAGAGGGAGAGATAGAAACATCAAGGATGAGAGAGAATCATTGATCGGCTGCCTCCTGCATGCCCCCACTGGGGATCGAGCCAGCAACCTGGCATGTACCCTGACCTGAGACCGGGAATCAAACGGTGAACTTCTGGTTCATAGGTCGATCTCAATCACTAAGCCATGCTGGCAGGGCTTATATTCTTTCTTAAGTCAGTTTTGGTAGTTTGTGTCTTTCCAGAAATTTATATAATCAAAATTATCTAATTTATTGGCATATAATCATTCAGAGCATTCCCTCATAGTTCTTTATGTCTCTAAGGTTGCTAGTAATGTCCCTCTTTCATTCCTGATTTTAATAAGGAGTCTTCTTTTTTTATTTTGGTAAAACTAAAGGCTTGCCAATTTTATCAGTTTTGGTTTTTTTTGTTTTTTAAAAAACAACTTTTGGTTTTATTGCTTCAAGTATTTTGCTCTTGTGTCATTTAGGTGCAAGTACATTAAATATTGTTCCCGGGGAGAATTGACTTCTTTATCCTTCTTTATCCCTGACAGTTTCCTTGCTCTGAAGACTGATTTGACTGAAATTAAATATTTATTGCTCCCTTCCCCCTCCCTTTTTTCTCCCTTCCTTCCTTTTCTTCCTTCTTTTCTTTCTTCAGTCATGCCTGCTCTATTGATGACCCCATCAAAGGCATTCTTCATTTCTGATAGCGTTTTTAATTTCTAGAATTTCCTTTTTATTCTCAAAACATCAATCTCTCTGCTTATATTTCCCAACTGTTGTTGCATATTGCGTACTTTTGCCATTAGAGCTCTAAGCTCTATTCATCAGTGATTTTAAATTCTCAGTCTGATAATCCCAACATCCCTGCCATCTATGAATGATTCTAATGCTTGCTTTGTTTCAAACAGCGCTTCTTCTTTTAGTATGCCTTGTAGTTTTTGTTGTTGAATTGGACATGATACCCGCTGGACTTGAATGACATAGCACTAATGTGGAGAGGGGAACATTCTATGGTCTTACGATTAGGTCCCAGTCTTTTAGTGATCATGGGCCCCTGAGATGGACTTTCACAACTGCTTCTCAGTCCCCACTCCCATTTAGGTGAGACAGGAAGGCTAGAGGGGGCTGGAGTTGGGTATTTCCCTTACCCCATTTGGTTAGGTTCTGGTAAAACCCAGTGTGATTTGGCTCTAGTGAAACAGTTTCCTTTGAGGCCAGGCTTTTGTTCAAGAGAACAGAATTCGGGGAGTGGGCATATTTCTGAATGACTACTTTCCCCTTCCAGCTGAAAACACAAGGACACTTTTCTCTGATAGTCACTGTGAGAAGCTGGTGGGTTCCAGGAAGTAAAACTCACAAAAGTGTACCCCCAGCCTGGTCCCTAGTAATGAGTTAATTACCCTTTAAATTATTCCCAGTGGTGGTTTCCCCTCCAGTAAAGTGTGATTTTCTGTATTTGCCTCAAGTGTTCAGAGTGGGGTTTGTGGTTTTCTTTGTCTTGTGACCTGTTATTTCATGGACTAAAGAAGTCATGGATTTTGTTTTTCAGCTTTTTTTCTCTGTTAGGATTGGAGTTATGATTTCCAAGGTTCCTATAATGTTGAACTGGAAACCAGAAATCTCCTATTTTGTTTTTTAAGAAACTGCCAAAACATTTTCCAGACTGGTTATACCATTTATCATACCAGCAATGTGTGAGATCTAGTTTCCCCACATCCTTGTCAGCATTTGGTATTGTTGCTTTTTTTAATTTTAGCTGTTCTAACAGATGTGTAGCTATTTATCAATGGAAGCTAAATTTGTATTTCCCCAATGGCTAGCAATGTCAAACATTCTTTTCATGAGTTTATTTGCCATCCATATATCTTCTTCAGTAAAATGTCTCTGTCTTTTGCCCATTTTCTAGTTGGATTGTTTGCTTTCTTTTTAACTGTTTCATTTTCAGAGTTCTTTATAAATATCCTAGATATGCATCGTTTGCCAGATATGTGACTTACAATATTTCCTCATTCTTAAGATTGGCTTTTCATCCTTCCAACAGGGTTTCTGGAAAGCAAAAGTTTTTAATTTGATGAAGTGTCCAATTTTTCAAGTTTTTCTTTTATGAACTAAAATAATAACTTTATTTTTCCTAAAAGTTTTATGTTTAAACTAGAGGCACAGTGCACGAATTCATGCACAGGTGGGGGGTCCCTTGGCCTGGCCGGCGATTGGGGCTGATCAGGGCCATCTGGCCAGGGAGGGACCGAGGGAGGGCTCCAGGGCATGTCTGACCCTCTCGCCCAGTCCTGATCAGCCAGACCCTAGCAGCAAGCTAACCTACCACTTGGAGCATCTGCCCCCTGGTGGTCAGTGTGTGTCATAGCAACTGGTCTAGCAGTCGATCAAACGGTTGACCAATCCGTCAGACACTTAGCAAATTACACTTTTATTATACTCAAGGCCCAGTGCACGAATTCGGGTGGGGTCCAGCCGGTCTGCTCTGATCGGGGCCAATTGGGCTAGGCCAGCCGGCGGGAGGGAATGCGGGAGGTTGGCCGACCAGCCCCGCCCCCAATCAGGGTGAAGGGAGCCAATTGAAAGTGGGGCTGGCCAGGGGGAGGGGCTGCAAGCAGTTGGTTAGCCGGCCCCGCCCCCTGGTTGAACTCCCAGTCAAACTCCCGGTGGAGGAGACAATTTGCATATTAGCCTTGATTATATAGAATAGGAGTTAAATCTGATGCATTTGGAGTTAGTTTTTGTACAAGAAGTGAAGCTTAAGTAGAGGTTTAGTTTTGTTTTGTGTTTGCCTATGAAACTCAATTACTCCCTCAGATAATTAAGTCTTATAAGTCATCTCTACCACAAATTATTCACTAGGTAATCAGCTTGCTTTGCTTTTTGCTAACACTAACCCACTGAAAACAGGGATTTTTGTTATTATTAATCCTCAGCTGAGGATATTTTTCCATTGCTTTTTAGAGAGACTGGAAGGGAGAGAAGGAGAGTGGGAGAGAGAGAGAAACATCGATGTGAGAGGGACACATTGATTGGTTGCCTCCTGCACACACCCCATCCAGGGCTGGGGATCGAACCTGCAACCCAGGTACATACCCTTGACCAGTAATTGAACCCACAACCCTTCAGTGTGCAGGCTGACACTAACCATTGAGCCACATCGACCAAGGCAGAAATAGGGATTTTTATTGGGGAAGAGGTGGGTGGATTTATAATTTTTTTGGCAATTATGTAGGGAAACAAGGCTAACAAAAAGAAAACTGAGTACAAAAAAAAACCCTAACTTTCCTCAATTCTACCCTTTGCCTAGTGTTTAGATCATAGCAAATGCTGACCCTGGCCAGGTAGCTCAGTTAGTTAGAGCATTTTCCCAACATGTCAAGGTTGTGGGTACAATCCCCATTCAGGGCACATACCAGAAGCAACTAATGAATGCATAAATAATTGGAACAACAAATCCATGTTTTTCTGTCTTTCTCCCTCTCTCCTGCCCCCCTCAATCAATTAAAAAATAAATTAAAATAAATAGATCATAGCAACACAGTAAAAAAAAAAACTA
>NW_005871133.1:4225455-4271090 GCF_000147115.1 Myotis lucifugus
AATGATGAATGAATAAATAAGTGAATGGAAAGAATCCAATAGGCCCTCAATTATAATGTTAGCAACAACAACAACAAAAAATCATTGCATATAAAGAATAACTAAAGAAGTAACATATTTCTTGGGATTTGGAATTTTTCTTACTTGCTATTTATGTAAATGCCTATCTTTTCCTCCATCGGAATAAATTATTCTATTAAATTGAAAAAGAAAGAATGCACATGCTTTATTTTTGAAAGCACAGAGAAAGGGAAGAAGCTAGGAAAACAAAAGTCTGACTGTGAAGGCTGGTCCAGCATAATGACTAGCATGGGTTAGCCTGAGTGATAGTAGTAATGAGAGAAAAAGAACAAAGGTGGAGAACCTGAAGTCTGCTAGAAGGAAAAAAAACAGACCAAGATGATTTGTCCTGCACCTGAGAAATGAGCATGGGTTTAAGAATGAAAAGACATTCCTTATAGCTGCCATGAGCAAAGCTCTTTCAGGTAATAAAAACTAGTCAACTACAGTTGGATCACTGTACCTTCAGTTACTGTGAAGTGTCTCCCAGGAATAAAGGTAGGATAAAAGGGAAGAACATGAGTGTTTTTTCACCTTCCTGCAGTAACTTTCATTCATCTGCTTTCATTGTTCTGGAATAATTTAGTGAATTAAATAGAAAAAGAGGCTCAGAGAACACAGACCACCTTATGTCCAGAGACAAGGAATAATATACCTTTACCTTGACAATTGAATTCTAAGCTTCATTCTTTTACTAATGAGCTGTATAACCTTGGGCTATCTGGACACTAATTCCCTCATAAGTAATAATAAAAAGGTTGGACCAAATGATCTACATGGTTTCTTCAATTATCAAATTCTATGGTTTCTAAAAGAACTAAATTCTACTCCGAGACAAACCCTCCACAGCATCACTACTGACTTAGTGCTTATATATTGAGAAGTAGCAAGTTACAGGTTTTAACAAAATAAGAGGGAAGTAGTGAATGAAATCATTCTCTAAATTTCACTTATGGTTTCATCAAGAGTTTATATTACAGATAGATAGATAGATAGATAGATAGATAGATAGATAGATAGATAGATAAGCAAAATTTTATTAATTTAATGTGCAAGAAAAAAGTAAAATTTCAAGTATAGTTATGAAATGATACATTTATAAAAAGGTTTTAAGAAAGGATAATGGTCTTCACCCAGATAACATAAGACACACATGCTCAAGATAATTTAAGAGTAATTCTTAAATGGGATGCAAAGTTGACAGAACAACTTCATGTAAGAGTGCTCCAGTCTTCAGAGATCTTTGGAGAATAACAGATTTCCTATAGGACTCTGCAATACACACAGCATTACTGATTCTGCAAAACACTCAGTCACTGAAGTCTAGGCTGTACATGTCTGAGCAAGATCACCTAAGGCTCACTAGTTAAAAGCCACGTGCTATAGAACTGACTGGGGAACAGAGTCAAGAAGTGCTGAGGAAAAGCTGTGTCAATATTGGATTTTCAGCCCTGTCCAAGTGGACTTAATACCTAGTTGCTACCTTGACATCCAGTTGAGACTCCAAAAAGGCTGCTCTTCAGGAGTAAGAATTATGCCAAGAGGAAAACCTACTTTAGACTCACCCAACAAAGCCTAAAACTAAGTAAGCTCTGACCTTTGGGGAGACAATTTGGAGAATGAGACCTACAAAGAGGGGTTTAGGAAACACCAAAGCTTTTCCACAGTTTCTCCCTTACAAAGCATAAACTAAGTTCCAAATGATCAGCCAATAATTAAACTGCCTGCTATAAATTTCTTCAATGTCCACCTTTCAATAAACAATGTCCAAACACACAAAGAAATGGAAAAATACAGGGGTGGGCAAAAGTAGGTTTATATAGTACAGATAAATAATACAATAATAAATAAATAATATTAGAAGAATAAACTGTGTTTCACATACTTGCAACTGCAAACCTACTTTTGCCTACCCTTGTATAATCCAGCCAAAAAAATGAACAAACTAAAAGAGATAGAGAACATCCTCCCTCACATTCTATAATACAATGTGTTACTTATTAAACTCTTTGATTTTTGCTAATAAAATGGGTAGAAAGTGATGCCTCATTATAATTTTAACTAACATTCCTATTATAAGTTGAGCATCTCTTCATATGTTTAAGAAATATATTTATTTCCCTTCCTCTGAATCTATTTTTGTATATATTTTTATTGATTTCAGAGAGGAAAAGAGAGGGATAAAGATAGAAATATCAATGATTACAGAGAATCATTGATCGGCTGCCTCCTGCACACCCCCTACTGGGGATCAAGCCCACAAGCCAGGCAGGTGTCCTGACCAGGAATAGAACCGTTGACCTCCTGGTTCATAGGCTGACACACAACCACTGAGCAACACCGGCCAGGCTCCTCTGAACCCTTTACATGCTTTGCCCATGTTCCTACTGACCAACTGAATGACTGAACTTTTCCACATTGATTTGCAGATGTTCTTCATATTTCAATAAGTTAATTCATCATAGGATAAATAATATTTTTAGGATTTCTCACTTAACTAGTGACTTTATATACATTATTTGTTTTTAGGCTGAAGTTTTAAATTTTTAAGTATGAACTAACTCATCATCTTTACTTTTAAAGCTTCTGGGTTTGGGCTGAAACTGGTTTGGCTCAGTGGATGGAGCGTCAGCCTGCGGACTGAGAGGTCCCAGGTTCGATTCTGGTCAAGGGCATGTACCTGGGTTGCGAGCACATCCCCGGTGGGAGATGTGCAGGAGGCAGCTGATCGATGTTTCTCTCTCATCGATGTTTCTGACTCTCTATCTCTCTCCTTTCCTCTCTGTAGAAAATCAATAAAATATATATTTAAAAAAAAAAAAAAAGCTTCTGGGTTTGGTATCACATTATTTTAAATAGGCTTTTCTGATTCAAGACCACAAAAAGAATATTCATTTTTTTCCTCCTAGTACCTTTAGCATTTTGTTTTTATTATTTTTCTGTTAATCCTCACCTAAAGATATTTTTTCCATTGATTTTTAGAGAGAATGGAAGGGAGGGAGGAAAGGAAAGAGGGAGAGAAACATGGATGTGAGAGAGAGACATCAATTGGTTGCCTTCTGCACGCACCCTGACAGGAGCGGGGGATCGAACCTGCAACCCAGGTACATAGCCTTAACCGGGAATCAAACCCATGACTCTTCAGTGGTTGGCCAAAAGTCTAACCACTGAGTAACACCACCCAGGGCTTATTTTTAAATACTTGATCCATCTAAAATTTATTCATTTATAGTATATGAAATATAGATCCATCTTTGTTTTCTTTTCAAATGACTACACAGTTGTCCCAATACCATATACTTAAGATAAAAAATTTTTTCCTGGCTGATTGGCTCAGTGGTTGAGCATCGGCCTATGAACCAGGAGGTCACAGTTGGATTGCCAATCAGGGCACATCCCTGGCTTGTGAGCTTGATCCCCAGTGGGGGGCATACAGGAGCAACCTATCAATGATTCTGTCTCATGACTAATGTTTCTATCTCTCTCTCCCTCTCCTCTCTGAAATCAATAAAAATAAATTTTTTTTAAAAGATAAACAATTTTTTCTGCACTGCTAATAATTTAAGTTTACCTTAAGGCAGACAGAACCAGTCACTAACAAAGAAGATTAATAAGAAAGACTATATTAACACTGTACCTCATACTCTGATTCCAGTGACACTTGATTCATTTTCAGTTTTTTTTCTAATTCAGGATCAATCTGTAAAAAAGAAAGACGAGCCATATGTTAAATCTGTAGAATTAATTTTTAATTTGAAGTTATATAAGTGACGGCTAGGATGGCATGGCAGATTACAAACACATGGCAAAATCTCCACCATCCATCCATCCATCCATCCATCCATCCATCCATCCAATCGCATAACGGTAACGATGTAGTAGTACCACTACCACTACTAACAGCAGCTAATACTTACTGAGTACTTGTTATGTGCCAAGCATTTTGGCACATACAATATTATCTCTTTTAATCCTCACAAAACCTTAGATAAGTATTATTGTTATGATCACAAGTAAGGATAATAGGACACAGGGAGTTTGAATAATTTGTCAGAGGCAGAACTTGACTCTGAACCTTGGCCCTCTGCCTCCAGAGGTCCATGCTATTAACCACCACCCTAAATTATTACTTAGAAATGTTATAAAAATACTAATAAATAGAATGCTGCTCTTAAAAACAAAACAAAACACCTTACATATGCTGTAAACAAAGAAGTATCTATGAAAAAATTAGACAGGATTTCACAGTAGTAAATAGGAGTTGATGCCATATTACCTGTGTATGGCAAAATCTTTGGGATAGCTGAATGTTACTGAACACAGCTTAAGATCAATTAGTACTAGAAATATAACCTGAGGATTACACTAGACTTCGAAGAATTTAACTATTTCCCCATCACAGCAGGATCGAAATCAGCCATTCAAAGCAATTGAAACACAGAACCAGGAAGAAACTTTAGTAGTTTGGGGGGCCCATAGGTTTACCACTTCTTCAATGGCAAGACTCAAATGGCTTGTCAGTTGACTAAAATATTCCATCCTGTGAGGACAGGCTTGGTAAGATGAGGGTTTCTGGAAGCATACAGAGGTTTAGTCTAGTCATCAAGGGTTGTGTTCCCATATGTTTTTTAAAATATATTTTTATTATTGATTTCAGAGAGGAAGGGAGAGGGAGAGATAGAAGCATCAGTGATGAGAGAGAATCATTGAGCGGTTGCCTCCTGGGGATCGAATCCGCAACCCAGGCATGTGCCCTGACCAGGAATCGAACCATGACCTCCTGGTTCATAGGTCAACGCTCAACCATTGAGCCATGCTAGCCCAGCTAGCTTTCTTTTTCAGTGATGTCTGGATCATACTGGCATTGGTTATTATAATTTTTCTCATTTCCATTATCTGAATCTTAGAAAACATGGTCACAGTATTTATAATGTTAAAAATTAAACTAGCACTTTTTTCTTACAAAGTACAACAAACAAAGCAAAAAAAAAAAAAAAAAAAGACTGGTAATGCTCAGGATTACAACACACTTAACTGCACACTTATATCATATTACTTGGCGTGATGCAACAATGGATGATCTATTATTGTGAATCCATGCTTGTCAGCATTAGGAGTCAGGAGATAAAAGAGCAATGGCCACTAAGGAAGGCAGATAAACTATGTCATATCTATTTCACAATAAAAATTGACAGCTATTGCTTTCAGCTTATATTCTTAGCCCATCTCATGGTTTCTATTTTTTCTTTTCCAGTTAACCATTTGCCTGCCATAAGCATCTATAGACCAACTTTAAAATCATTTTTCGTGAAAATTTTCAACCGAAAATATTCAAGACCACCCGAATTGTAATATGTTTATTTTTATAATATTCGTTGCAAATTGATTTTTTTAAATTAAATTCAAAATATCATGGTGTGTGGGAATGGTTTCTGTTTTGGACATGTCGCAGTTAACTGGTTAAAACAATTTATTTTTAATTATAGTTTACACACCTATTGGTTTCTGCTTTACAACACAGTGATTCCAACATTTATATACCTTTCAAAGTGATCACCGCAATAAGTCTAGTAACCATCTGTCACCATACCTAGTTACCACGATATTATTATGATCTCATGGCTAGATGGGCCAAGACATTCTAAAGTTGTAGAAAACTCTGTTCCCTATGCTGTACATCACATCCGGGTGTCCTCTCATTGCTTCTTTTCTTCCCTTTCAACCTTCTATACATATCACTGAAAAGCAGGAACTTTTATGTCCGGGGATGCTGGACTTTCAGTCCTAAAATCAGGACAGTTCCAGGCAAACTAACATGGCTGATTACCCTGAAGCAATACCATCTTTATCTATCCATCCCCCAACTTCTCTACTGAACTTATCCTCTCTTGCTTCATCTCAACCACATATGTCCTCTCAACCCCACTTTTTACCCCCCTTGACTTTAACCTCAGCAAACTCGCCCTCTTGACTCCCCCTTGATCTCAACCCTTGTAGCACCTGTCAATCTCAACCAATCTTATCCTCTCAAATTTAGTCCACCTCATCCTCTCTACCCTGTTTGAACACAACCTCACCCAAACAATGACTCTTGACTTCACCTCAGTTTGACTTCTCAACATCAACCTCTCAATCTCAGTAGGTCTTGCCCTCTGATCCTTCTCACCTGAACTCTGTCCTCCCCCCTCCTTCCAGACCTTGACCAACCATACCTCTCATCCTGTACTCTTGTTGCTCTCTTAACTTCAACCAACCTTGTCTCTCACTTCAATCAACCTTTTTCTCTCAACTGTACCTAACTTTGTTCTCTTTACTTTAACCTTATCTTCTAGACCCCATTATCCCAATCTCCCTCATTCTCTTTCCTTAACTAAGTGATTACCACCACCATTTATCCAATCCTCATAACCAAAACTTCAAGTCATCTGAGATTTATTTGTATTTTTATATAATGTACATCAATCACATCAGTCACTAAACACTATCAATTTGCTGCTAAACTTTTTTCTGGAACCCGTTTATTTCTCTCTATCTTCATTGCACATGTTTTATTTCAGGTTCCATTACTGTTCATCTATACTACTGCCAAAGCAACTTCACCTCCAATTGAAATAATCTCTTCCCTCCATCTTGCTCCCCCAAACACCATCATCCATCCTGTCCTCTTCTTACAGGAGAGATATTTCTAAGATGAAAATCTGACCATATGCCTAATACTCCCTCCCCTCTGTGTTATAGAACAATAATCATTTCCACCATTTAGCTCTTACTCATTCTCAAAACTTTAATTCAAAGGTTGATACCTCTAGGAAACCTTCTTGAATACCCTTCCCAAGTCTAAACTGAAGTTCTAGTAATGTTTTATGCAAAATTCTAATATAGCATTTTTCTGAGCATATATATATATATATATATATATATATACATAGATATACACACACACACACATATATATAAAAGCCTAATATGCTAATTGTCCCTCCAACCATTCGACCAGTTGCTATGATGCGCACTGACTACCAGGGGGCAGACGCTCCAACCAGTAGGTTAGATTGCTGCTGGGGTCTGGCTGATCGGGATTGGGCAAGACAGGCCGAACACACCCTGGAGCCCCCCCACGGTCTCTCCCTGGCCCCGATCATGGACCAGTGGGGTCCCTCGGCCTGGCCTGTGCCCTCTCGCAACCTGGGACCCCTCGGGGGATGTCGGTTTCAGCCTGATCCCCGCAGGCCAGGCCGAGGGACCCCACTGGTGCACAAACCCACGCACCAGGCCTATAGTTGTTATATGTTTGGGTACGTATTTATATTTAGATGTCTTCCAATCTTGATTATGCAATAAGCTTTGTAAGAACCAGTTTCTTAAATCTTTATCTATAAGATCTAACACATAATAATATGACAAATATTCAATTATTTTTCAAATATGTACATGTCTGCCCTGGCCAATGTTGCTAAGTGTTTATAGCGTCGGCCCAAGCACAGAAGGGCTATGGATTCAATCCCCAGCCCTGGTCAGGGCGCGTTCAGGAGGCAACCACTGGATATGTCTCTCTCATATTGATGTTTCTCTCTCTCTCTCTCTCTCTCTCTCTCTCTCTCTCTCCCCCCTCTCTCTCCCTCCTTCCTCTCTCTCTAAAAAATCAATGGGGAAAAAATATATATATATCCTCGGGTGAGAATTAACAACAACAACAAAAAATGTACATGTCATTTCACTTCCAAAAGTCAGATTATTATAACTTTCATCTTAAAGCAAAAGGGGGGAAAAATTACTCAATAAAATAATGGGGAATGCTAATAGAAACTTTTTAATTTAGCTGATGATAATCGCTCTATTCCCTTACAGAAACCATTGTACCATATTCTTTTAAAATGAATGTAATATTTATTCAAAACCTATTGTCTTTAAGATTAGCTAGAGTTGGTGTTTCTCTTAAACCATAAAATTAACTGAGAACATTGAATACTCTTTATTTTTGCACCCCTATTACTGAGGTCTGCTAATGAAATATATATATTACTTGGAAAAAAACCTCCAATATCAGATGTGTGTCACAAACAAAAACTACCTACTTATCAATCAACCAGAGTTCTTATGTAACACTTGGCTTAAATTTGACAGTAATTGTGTAATCACAGAGGGTGAGAATACTAGCTCTACCCCCAACAGCCATGTGACCTTAAACAAGTTACTTAAGCTCTCTGAGCTTCAGTGTCCTCACCTGTAAAATAAAAACCATATACATATGAACCAGTACAGTCCTTTCACAAAGGCATACCTATAAAAAGATAGGTATAACTAACTATTTATTATGAAAAATACTTTTTTAGTATTAGTTACTAATGATGCATAACAATATAATGTATAAAATTACTGGTATTTATATGAAATATCTAATTTGTAACTAAAGTAATAAAATGGAGTGAAATTGTTGTCCCATGTTCTTTAGTCCCTTCTAAATCCTTAAAACAACTATATCAGAGCATGTTGTGGCAGAAAGCTAACAACATTGCAAATTTTCTAGTGAATGAGGAGAAAAATTAGTAAATTCTTCACATTTCATGATTCATTTCCAAGTGATCATTAATGTTATTTTAAAGAATAAACAAGAGCCCAATCATTATATATCAGTCTTGAACAGCTAGATAAAACTCAGACTGCTTAGTATACTGAGTATACACATCTCCTAAACAAGTACATACATATACACAGACACATGTCAATCCCAAATACAGTTCTTACTTTAATCTTCACAGCATCATAACGGATTTGTGAAAACTCACGAAGACCAAAAGAACCTCCAACAACCAACAACTGAAACAAAGAAAGGAAACAATTAAACAAAATAGAAGGGCAGAATTCAGTCTACCTGTAGATTACTTACCTAAATGCCAATAGTGACAGATTATACAAGTCCTATAGATTATTTTTCCAGATGCTTTATGTACTGTCACTGGGAAACAAACATTATAGCACATTACCAAATACCAGAATCAGTACCCCATACCTGTAAAGTACTTAACCTTATGGTTTAAATAATATCATCATAAGCACTATATTAGTTGATCCTTACAAAAGACCTATGAACTAAAGAAAAAAATCCATGTAATAAATGACTTGTTTATTATCATAATGGATAACGCCAGGAATAAAATTCTGGCCTCGTTTCTTCAGGACCAATGGGAGAGCATTTTCTCCATCACCTTACCAAGTGATAAGAGTCCCATGAAATATGCCATACTTCTCAGTATGTGGTCAATCTCAAAAGAGCCCTCAAATTGTCCTTGCTGCTTTATCATCTCCTCCAATAACCTAATGAGCTTTAATTCCTCACCTTAAAGCTGCAAAAGTATAACAATCTGGAAAAATATTAAGTTTAATCTCTACCTTTCTTTTTATATCAATACTAGTGTCCCGGTACATGGATTCGTGCACATTGAAAGGAAATTAATTAAAAGAAATATTTTAATATCACTGTTCGCCCTTTCTCTATAATAGAAGTGTCAACCAAATTCACAATCGACAATGACAGATTGAAACACACGAGTGATTGGTTACAGTGAGAGCTTTATATGTATTGCGCATGTGGAAGTCAACTTAGCCTTTTATATAGAGAGAATAAACTTGCTTAATTAGACCTGCTTTCTGATTTAGCTAAACTTTTTCCAGCCCAGTGAAGCACCCCAACTTCTCTTCAGGTAATTGTCAGCAACACAGCAATAAATATCAACACGAAGCACATTATTATCGTAGATCACACAGGGAGAACAAAGGGTAAATATTTAACTGCAGCAGTGTTTGACTATATTCTGGACAGTGAGGAAACCTGAAGTCATTTTCAAGGTCCACCATTTCTTACTTCTTTTCAGTTGGTCAAGTTTCTAAGCTTTCTAAATCTCCATTTTCCGGCTAATGAAAAGAAAATAGGATTCCATCGAGTCTCCTACCTACCTACTGCAGGATTTCTGTGATGAGGATCAAATGAGATGAGGCATGGGAAAACGCTTCAGACATTTGGTTATAGTGTAAAATGTTTGCACCTGACTATAAAGCAAGTCCGGTTCCTGGGCTGAAGAAACTCTGAGGCTAGTCACTAGGGAAAGGAAGCTGGGTGTTGCTATGTGATGTCATTACCCTGCACCCACAGAGACCATTTCGGACTGGACTGGGCTGGGCTGTGGGCCGCATTTTGCACCATGGGGTCTTGTCAGCATTGGCTGAGATTTGGTGGGGTGTCGCTCTGGGGTGGTGGCAGAGCCTGTGTCCTACTTGGGGGAAGCTGAGTGTTGATTTGTGGGCGCCAGGTCTGGGGTGTTGTTTATTTTTAAATGGCCAGTGCGGCCCTAACCCGTTTGGCTAAATGGATAGAGCGTCAGCCTGCAGACTGAAAGGTCCCATGTTCGATTCCAGCCAAGGGCATGTACCTTGGTTGTGGGCACATCCCCAGTAGGACGTGTGCAGGAGGCAGCTAATTGATGTTTCTCTCTCATTGATGTTTCTAACTCTCTATCCCTCTCCCTTCCTCTCTGTAAAAAATCAATAAAATATATTTTAAAAATAAATGGCCACTGTGCATCATGGCAGCTCCTGTGTTGAGCATCTGCCCCCTAGTGGTCAGTACACATCATAGCTACTGATCAGAGGGAAGGATGGACACTTAGCCTTTTATATATATAGATATTATTACCAACTACAGAAATACAAAAAGATATGAAACATCATGACATATCAAAAGTTATAATTTTGAAACTGGAATACCAACAAAACCTTGAGACCATGAATTTCAAAATTCAATAAATCTGACCACATAAAAATTTAAAACATCTATCCCGATAAATACATGAAATTAAAACAACACAGCCCTAGCCAGTTTGGTTCAGTGGATAGAGCGTCAGCCCGAGGACTGAAGGGTCCTGAGGACGGAAGGGTCCCGGGTTTGGTTCGGGTTCAGTTCTGGTCAAGGGCACGTACCTGGGTTGCAGGCTCGATCCCCAGCCCTGGTCAGGGCACGTGGGGGAGGCAACCAATAGGTGTGACTCTCTCGCATCGATGTTTCTCTCGCTCTGTTTCTACCCTTCCCACTCTAAAAATCAATGGAAATATATCCTTGGGCGAGGATTAAAAATAACACAACGTAAGTCAAAAGACAACAATTCAGCTATACATCTGTCCTATATAACCAGTTAATATTTGCAATGTCAATATGTGAGAATTTTTTGTAAAGCGAAATACTTTCTATCTCTTCGTTTCAGTGTAAAGACACACGCCTGGTTTTCCTAACTCCCCCTCTGCTTCCTTCTATTCGTTCCTCACCTTCACCATCTTCACACCTTCCAGCTACTCAGGACCAACACCAAGACCCTAGTGATGTCTCCCGGTTCCACGGGTTTAAACAGCCTCTATGACCTAACAACCTGCAAATGTCCATTTTCAGTGGGAAATACCCCCTGAACGGAAGGCCTGCCTTCCGATCGGGCATCTCCACCTCACAGTCTACCGGGTATATGCACATCGACATTTTCTTTTAAGCCTCTTGATTTTTACCCCAACACTCTTCCTGCCCCAACCTGGCCCTGACCAATCTTTCCTGTCCCGGAAAAGGGCAACTGCTTTCATCCAATACTCAAGCCAACTTCTTCGGAGTCACGCTTAGCTCCTCTCATTCCTTTCTCAAATCAATCCATCCTGCGCTGTCACCTCCACTTTTCAGAGTATGTCTCGGATCTGACCATTTCTGACGACATCCTCCCCTAACACTGTGGTCCCGGCCACCATCCCCTCCCTCCTGGACCACGGGAGTCACCGGACCAGGTGCCGGGCTGCCTTCGTCCCGGGGTCCGGGCGGGAGCTAGAAACTCGGACTTTGCTGAGTTCTTTAAAAACACACACGGCGCCCTGTGCGGGCTGCGGCGGGCGCCAACCTGGGAGGCGTAAGCCAGCGCACCCGGGCCGCTGGGACACGGGGGTGCCCGGAACTGGGCGGTACCTGCAGTCAATCCTCCAGTTCCGGCGACCCCGTGGACCGCCGAGCTGCAGAGGCGAGGGGTCGGGTGAGGTTGGGAGGGTTGCGGGGCGGGCGGTTCGGCAATCGTCCAGATTTGGATTAAAATCCGGTCCTCACGTCGCTCTCTGACGCACCAGGGAAGGAAGGGGGGGCGGGGGGGTCCGAGGTGCCATTGCCAGCCGGAGGGGACGAGCACCGGGCTGCCTAAACGCTCCAGCCCACCGCCAGCCCTTCCCCAGCCCAGGTCCAGGCCCCCGCCGCTCCCATCAGACTTCCCGCTGCCTCCACCCAAACTTGAGGCCCCACCCCTTCCACCATCCCGCCCCACTTTCTCCTTCGGGACTCACCAACATGGGCACCCCGTAGCGAAGGGTCTTGTTCTTGCGCAAGGCGCGCGTTACCGCGTGTGTGAACATGACGGGACTCTCCGACCCGCGTGGACACCCGGCCAAGCAGGCCCGGCGCGGCCGCGCGGCCTCGCGAACCTCAGGGGCTCAGCCTCCCTCCCTCCCAGACCAGGCGTCCCAGGCTCCCCAGGCTCATCACCTTCCCTCGCCCTCCGGGCTGGGTCCGCCCCCGTGAGACCAAAGCAATCGACTCATCGTAACAGACTCGCGCGTCCGCCAGGAAACTCGAGTGTCAGAGCTTTGGTTCCGCGCGCTGGCTTGGTTTAGGGACTTAAGGATTTAAATGGTGTTTGTACTCGCGGTCAAGTGATATGGTCACCGGCACCTCCCGCGTTCTGGGTCTTGACCTACGTCTTCTCAGAACACTCCCTGGGACATAGCCTCTCGATAAAATCAGCTAAGGAAAGAAGTTGGGGATCGTTTCTAGGGCTATTTGTGGGCTGAGAAGTTTACCAGCTTAATATCAATTTTTAGAAATACATAAATCGCCACAAAAGGTTAGGTTGAATGGTAATATAGTGTCATGCTATCACTGAACTTTTAATGCTTTTACTGTGAAATAGCCTGTAATCTTCATTCATGAATGTCAATTCTGCAGTCATTCAAACTAGCACACCTTTTTGCAGGTCATTTGAAGGCTCCAGGAACATAAAGATGAAAATATAGGATCCCTGCCTTAAGAAGATAGCGATCTAACGGGCACTCAAATGAACATGTGTCTAACTACTGTGATCGTTTAGGAAACCGCCCCCATGTGCCATTTGCTGGGGTGAGTCAGAGAAAGCCTCACCTACCAAGTAGGACATAGTCATTCCAATTTTCTTAGCAAGGAATCTAAGGCCCTCTGTGGTATGACTAACTTTGGCCTGTCTTTTCTGCCACTTTTCCTCTTTCACTCCATACTCCAGCCTGGAGGAGCTATTATTTCCTGAGTATTCCATGAACTTCCACATCTTCAAAATGCAGCTTCAGGAACTCCAGGTTCTTGGATCCTCCCTTACTCCACAGGCAATGTAAATTATTCCTCCTTTTAACTAACATATATCGCAGTAGCTTTTAACTAACATATATCACAGAGCTATCACTCTGTGGTTTTAGTATATAAAGTCATTGTTGCTCTGGATAACATATGTGAATGAAAATAACACAGTGGGAAGAATACTTCAGTTTGAATGTGAAACTTGGGGTTTTCTTTTGGGTTCTGGGCTAAGTCAAATGAGTCAAACCTGCCCACTTCATAAGCATCACCTACACTTAGCCAAGGGAGATTTTGAAATGATCAGGACAAGGCTTATAAAAGTAAGACTGCTAATTCCTTTCCTTATCCCTGTTTCTCCCATCTTCCCTCACTCCAATCTCGTCAAGGAAGAGACACGTTGCAAACCTGGGGACTGGAGCAGTAAGAAAGGTGAGAGGACTTAACCTGAGAAGTTTGAGAGTGCTGAGAGAAAATTATGTAAATTTATAGGAGAGTCGGGAGCATTTGTAGAATAAAGGGGAAATTCAGATTGAAGGGATGGGTTATAAACAGGATTGCTATGGTTTATAAACAGGGTCTCCTTTAATGCTGTGATTCTTTTGTACTTTATTTTGGATTGTTTGACTTATGCCTTTTGTTGTGTGTTTGTTTAATTAATCTATGTGCAGAAAATAAACCACATAGGGCCATAGCATTTATTAGAAAGATGTATTGTAATGTATGCTAAATTTGTATTGGGCATTGCTTCTATCTTCATTCATTTCCTTTTGACATTTCAGAACTCATAAAGCATCCAGGTTAGTTAAGCGTATTATTTATCCCCTTTCCCTCAGATACTAGATGCCAAGCATGCTATTCTAAAAGTCCAGACCTTGCCTTATCCAGTTTGCTCAGTGGGTAGAGCATCATCCCGTGGATTGAAAGGTCCTGCCTTCAATTCTGGTCAAGGTTATGTACCAGTTGCAGCTTGATCCCTGGCCCTGATCTGGCCACATGTGGGAGGCAACCAACCAATCAATGTATCTCTGTCACATCAATGTTTCTCTCTGTCTCCTCTCCTTTCCACTCTCTCTAAAAATCAATGGAAAATATCCTCAGGTGAGGATTAACAAAAAATTAAGTCTAGACCTTTCCCTACCTTTTAACCATATAAAAACATCACCATACTGGATCCAACTCCAATAAAGCCCTATACTCAGCTAGTAGCTAATAATGGATTAAATAATATACATAAACTCTTGGTAATATTATAGCTAATAATCTGTTACCCTTTTCAGATGGAGCATATATTTTATTTAAGTGAATACAAGTCTTCAGCCTCTCATTTGTTCAATCATTCAAATAAACATTTATTGAGAACTTTGAGATGGTCCTGAAGATGCAATTAAATTGTAAGAATTACAAGTATGCTGGAAGATTGTCAGGGGACAAATTTTGGGGCAGTGAGGAATTTAAGCACATATTGGATATTATTACATAGGTGGGAAATTCTATTTTCTATGCTTAGTACTCACCTTAAGCATTACTATGGTGTATCTCAGTTTCTTTTTCTGTTAAATCGAGTGACATTTGTCATCACTTTTACAATTCTCATTTAAAAAACCGCACAAAATAGCTCATCAGTATGGGCTCTATTGCCTTCTCAGAAATGTGACTCAAATCTCATCTGTATGTTTCCAGTGTTAATCAACAATCCAAATGTTGACTCAGCCATTATAACTGTCACACTTCCAAGTGGGAGGATATAAAATTTATATGCAGGAAACAAGGCATCTCTACCACCCAAGCCAGTCCCTCAGGACTGGTATGTTCCTGATATCTAGGCAAGTTGCCCTCCAGTATCTGCTCTACCATCACTAACTCATGCAGGTACATGAGAGGTATCAAAATCACCAATCTTGAGAGCCTTAGCACCGAGGTCAGGTTTTAGAACTACGGCCACATGTAATGGCTATGGTATGGAAAGATTAGTTTCTTCATGAGTTTTTTATGGCTCTATAATTGACATATCATATCTAACTTGATTCACTCAAAAACCTTATAATTTTTAAATTTTGTAAAATATATTTTTATTGATTTCAGAGAGAAAGGGATAGAGAGGGAGAGAGATAGGAACATCAATGATGAGGAGAATCATTGATTGGCTGCCTCCTGCATGCCCCACACTGGGAATCCAGCCCACAATCTGGGCAGTGCCCTTGATCAGAATTGAACCTGGGACCCTTCAGTCCTCAGGCTGACGTTCTATCCATTGAGCCGAACCGGCTAGGGTGAAAAACCTTATAAACTTTAAAAGAGCTTGATTGCAGACTCATTTTACAGGTGAGCAAATGGAGAATCAGGAAGAGTAAGAGGCTTGCACGAGTTCACACTTTGTAAAGTAGTACAAATGCCCCAACTGCTACTAAACTTCCTGTAGCATTTGACAATAGCATTGACTACTAGTATCTCCTTCCTGAAATTCCCTCCTCCATGGATGTTTGGCTCTCCTGGGTCTTCTCCAACTTTGAGACTTCCTTTTCTCTTCTTCAGCTTTATAGACTGAAAACTGGAGTCCTTAGCCTTTTTTCATTTTTGTTCTGCCCCAGTGACTTTCAAACTGTAGTGTGCACAGAATCACCTGGAGGGTTTATTAAAACATGGATTTCTCAGCCCCATCCCCAAAATTTCTAATTCAGTACTGTTATGGGTTCACTCAGCGAGATAGACCACCGACTCAGAATTTAAATTTAAGAGCCTTTATTAAGCTGGCCAGCTGACTACAGTTACAGCACCCTGCCAAAGAAGAGGCCGAACTGCAGCCCAGACTGCAAGAGTTACATTTTATTATTAAATTTTGTGGAGGCCCAGAGACAAATGTGTCTTTCAAATTCTGGGCCCCCCAATATGGAGGAAACTCTCTTTATTTATACTTTTTCCAGTCTTTTGTCTCCCAAATTTGGAATGAGACTTCCGGGCCTTCTGAGAAAGAAGACCTGCATGCTGGGAAGGGGCCATAAGACCATATCTCAAGGCCTGGCCTGATGTCAGTACCTTCCTATCTGTGTGTTTTAGGAACAGACAGCACAGCATGACCCGTCTGGCCAAAGCGCCAGATATGCAGCCCAGTACAAGTACATCTGAAATGGGACCTGAAAATTGACTTTTCTAACAGGCTTCCAGGTAATGCTGCTGGTGGTGGTCTGAAGATTACAGTGTGAGAACCACCGCTCTATTTTCTTTCACTAGGTAAACTCATCTCTTACCTTGGCTTCAAATGTTATCATAGTGTGGATGATTTCTGGTACATATCCAGTAGCCTCAATGGTTTTCGTACATCTCAAAGTCAGCATACCATGAAGATGTATTCCTTCTTTTCTTTTCCCTCACTCTCTGCCTCCCTTTCTACTTTTTTTTTTTTGCAGTTAATATTTTTTTATTTTTTATTTTTTATTTTTTTTATATTTTTTTATTAAATGATAATAACTACAGGCAGAGTTAGATTTACTTTCATTTTTCTCTGATTTCCCCCCCCCCTCCAACTTCCCTGTCTAAGTAATGCAGATGTTTCTCAGGTCTAGAGAGGGACTCTTCACAATGCCAAACCCCTACTCCCAACCTAATATTTTAAAAAGATGCCATTGACATTGTTATCTTATATGCCACTAAGGAAGGAGAACACCGTGCAGAATGTGTGTTCTTAGGTGACCTTTTCTAAGGGAAGGGAAAAATAAATGTCACGCAGGAAGACACAGTAAGGAGACTTGTGTATTTCAATCTTGGTACTGGGTAGGGGGGAAGAAACCCCTCATGAGATTTTCTGCTCTGAGAATTGAATAAAAAATTCTATTGCTTTACTAATTTATATCCCATAAAATCCCTGTCTTAAGTTTAGTATATATTTTTTAATTTTTTTCTTTATTGATTAAGGTATTACATATGTGTCCTTATCCCCCCCATTGCCCCCTTATCCCCCACCCCCATTTTTGCCCCTCCCCCCCCCCCCCCCCCCCGGTGTCTACATCCATTGGGTTATGCTTATATGCATGCGTACAAGTCCCTTTGGTTGATCTTAAGTTTAGTATATTTACACAAATTACGCAACCATCAGTAAAAATCTAATTTTGAAAACATTTTATCACCTGAAAAAGAAATCTTGTGCCTTTTTCCCACCCCCAACCCTAGGCAACTACTAATCTAATGTCTGTCTCTATAGACATTTCATAAAAATAGAATCTTAGGTGTTCCTTTGTGTCTGGTTTTCGAGGTTCATCCATGTTGTGCCCCAGACTGTGAGGAGCCCAGTCTAGTGGATTGTAAGATGAAAGGCAATGTGGAGAAGAACCAAGGCACCTAGCTAGTAGCCAGCACTAATTTCCGGACGGGGAAGAGAGGCCATCCAGGACTACCTACCCTCTGCTCTGCCATCAGATAAATGCAGCTGCATGTGACCCCAGGTGGTATCAGGAAGAGAAACACTCAAGCAGCCCATGGAATCTTTTAAAAGTTTATTAAAATATTGTTTTAAGTGACTTAATTTTGCAGTGGCTTGTTATATAGTTGAAAACTGACATGTTCTTCACCCATCAGGGAGAAGGTGGCCATTCTGCACACACAGCAGGTACAGATTAGCACTTGGACTCCAGGCCTGCACTTTGCTTAAGCTCTGTGACAGAGCCATAATGACCAGTGTAAACTGCCTTTCCTGTTCACATCAAAGTCAGCTATAAGCAGAGTCAATATTCAGTTCTGACAAACCCTTTTTCATCCTATGGCACAAACCCATTTCTGCCTCTGTGTATCTTTTAAGGCTTTGGGGGATGACAGGGCCAGAAGTAAGATACTAAAGGTTGGCAACTGCCTTCAAATGTTGTATGTAAATACAGAAGGGTACAGCTACTGCTATTTTGTACCTAGTGTAGCCAAATACCTATTATCCACCATGGAAGACTGAGCTAGCATGGTTGAACCAAATTCAGTAAACTAAACTTTCATTTTCTGGAATGGTGAGAAGTGAACTTCTCATTGGCTTTAAGGAAATTCCCAGATCTGGAACTAACTAGCTATGTATCATGAGCAAGTTAGCCTCTTTAAACCGTGAGTTACCTTATCTGTAAAAATGGGATTACTGATACTATGTTGCATAATGGGGAGATGTTTTTTTACCTTAGTTATGCAAAAGAGCACCCAGGGCAGTGCCTGACACCATGGCGACTAGGGACAGTACAGTGCCATGGTTATGTATGCAGGTTCTAGCTGTATAACGTGGGTGGATGAATCTCTCAAAGCCTCGCTCATCTCCCTGTAAAATGGGAATAATGACAACAGTTGTTGTGAGGCTTAAATGAACACATGCTTAGGATAGTAGCTGAAATACTGAAAGGAGCTCAATAATTGTTAGCCAGTTAATAGTGGTACATGGTAGTGCCCTTCCTTATCTCTTTAGTCAAAGATAAGCCTCAAATTGATCATTTAGAGTTTTCTTTCCTCTTTCCATTGTTTTGTCAGAGGCACTACTCTTAAGAAGTTGGCAAAAAGAAAAAAAATTCAATAATCTCCAAAATAAGGTGGAAAAATTATAAAGATCACTGACAAATGCAACAAGTTTTTATGAGATGCCAGTATTGAGTGAGGTACAGTTAGAGACACTAGGATCTCATTTGCTCTATCTGGTATCAAATAGCAAAGCTTAGGAAATTATCATCCAGTTGATGGCCTCACTAACATGTTTAATTTGTAGTTATATTTCCTAGTAGTTTTATGCCCGTGTATCTCCCAAGATGCTGTAGGGCATCTACTTGCTATTTAGATCCAGGCATGCAATGTGACACTAGGGTCAAAGTAGAAAGGAAGCAAAATAAAATAAGGTTCATAAGGATAATAATTTTATAAGAACTAATATGGCCCAGGGGTAAAATGCACAAATACCCAGTAGTAAGAATTTCATATTCAAATCAGCATTGCAGATACAGAATTAAAATGGAATTGTGTGATTCCATTTGCCAATCTGCAAACTAAGAAGGATTATTCAATTTTCCTGATTGGTCAATACATTTAATAATTACAGTAACTACAGAGTTCTTTTGTACATGACTCTGTTAATGACCGATTTGCATCTGAAAACATTATCCAGTCCTCTCCCTTTTCACTCAGCAAAAAGAACATGAACAGTAAGGACAACATTTAGAGAAACAAGACCTGATGTTTGGTATAACTTGATTCCTTAGACACAGCAATGCATTCTTATATGTTACAAGAGGCCCAGTGCACGAAATTCGTGCACTCAGGAGTGGAGGGTCCCTCAGCCTGGCCTGCACCCTCCCTCCGGTAGCCCTCAGGGGATGTCCGTCAGTCGGACATCCTTAGCCCTGCCACGGAGGCAGGAGAGGCTGCGCTCACCAGCCATGAGCCCGGCTTCTGGCGCACTGACCACGAGGGGGCAGCTCTTGCGTTGAGCATCTGCCCCCTGGTGGTAAGTGCACGTCATAGTGACTGGTCATTCCGCCATTTGGTTGATTTGCATATTAGCTTTTTATTATATAGGATTACATTATCATCAAGTGCATCAGGTAAGAGATTAGGTGCTTTGTAGCCCAAATATAAATATCAACATCAGGCAAGAGTTTATGCCAGTTAAGAACCTGGTTCCAATCAGAACAGAATTCCTTTTAAAATACTGGCTCCCTTTGGATCACAATTGCCCTTTTGAATGTAAATGCTGGTCTCTCAGATTTGCAGAGAAACAGCAAAAGGGGCTCACCCAAGATCATAATCACCGTTCAACTTATAGCTGAGAGGTAAAGAGTTTGATAACTCAATATTCTGCTTCTTGGTAATGTTAGGAAAATAATTTAACATCAACATCACCAATAAATACTCCACCACTTTCCAATAATGAAATCTTAGCTTGTATCTTCAGCACCCAGCATGCACTCATTTGCTGATGGAAAAGAAAACCCTCATCTGTACAAAGATAAGTGTGATTAGATTTGACTAGAATAAAATCTTTATTGGCTCCACATGAAATTATATCTTAACTTGCTTACTTACACAAAAACGATGTCCAATGTCAAAAAACATACTTCTCTAGAACTATTGGAATTAGTCTCAGAAGAGCTCATTTAATTGATGTTAGATCTTTCTCAGTTTATTCTGTGGCATCTCCCAATTATTCATGAAGCTTGCAACACACTTGTGTAGTCAATCAGTTCCTTTGGTCTTTATTTAAGACCCAGAGAGAAGATAGAAGTGGATTGAGATTTAAAAAAAAAAGAGAGAGAGTTTTGTTTATGTTCATGTAGTGGATACATTCAAGACATAAAGATGAGACAGAAAGAGCACTTATGCAACAAAGCAAGTGTGTGTGTGATCTGGTTTAAGTTAGCTCATATCCCTGAGCCTTGATGTTCTCATCTTTGAGACAAATACATCCTAGAATCTTTCTGGTTCCTTCTGCTCCAGTGTTCTACAGTTTGGTTCTGATTTAATAGATGCACAACCTGAAACACTACGACGTTTTGCTGGAGGTTGATCAGTCATTAGCAAAACAGAAGCCAAAAAATGTTCCACTTCTTATTCCACATGTATACTTTGGGCAGAAGCTCACGGAGAGCTGGGCTCTAAAAAGGCCCAAGTGGCCCGGCCAGAGTGGCTCAGCAGTTGAGCGCTGACTCAGGAATCAAGAGGTCACCAGTTTGATTTCTAGTCAGGGCACATGCATGGGTTGTGGCCTCGATCCCTAGGAGAGGCAGTCGATTAATGATTCTCATCCCTGATATTTCTCTTTCTCTCTCCCTTCCTTTCTCTAAAAATCAATAAAAACGTATTTTTTAATAAAAGTAGAGGGAAAATTGCAATATAAGCTTCCATTTTAAGAAAATAAAAAGGCCCAAGTGAAATTCTCATTTTTGGCTGGAGCCATGTCTGTATGTAACTTTAATGGTGTCTAGGTTTAAATGCCAGAGTATTTTTTGTTTTGTGGTTTTTTGTTGTTGCTTTTTTTTTTTTTTTACTGACACTGTAACTAGAATCACCTGGTAAACTTTATTTTATGGTGCCTGACTTCCACACCCAGAGATTGTATTGAATTGGCCTAGATACAGCCTGGTCATCGGAATTCTTATAAGCTCTCCAGGTAATTCTAACCTGAGAAAATGGGTACAATTATTGGCATTCAGAAGTGATTCTTAAACTGCAGCTAAATCCGTCACCTGGAGGTATTATTACAGATTGCTGGGTGCCCTACTGTTTCTGAGTCAATAGGTCTCGGTTAAGCCCCCAAATTTGCTTTTCTAGCAAGTTCTCAGGCGATGCTGATGCTTTTAACCAGACCTCAGTTTGAGAACCACTGCCAGTGAGGAAGTACCACTGATGATGGCACCTGAAGACATGAGTTTACATCTTGATTCTGTTATTACCACCTATGCAATCTTAGGAAAGTAATTTTATTCTCTTTTCTTTAGTGTCTTTATAACAATACTTAGATCCCAGAGTTGTGAGGCATGAACAATTAGTGTTACCTATCAGGGTTTAGTACAGTACCTGGCACAAATGCAGTAACAAATATTAATCTCCCTTTTCATTACGCATGACTAGAGGGTGTGATTAATTAAATTAATAGCACAGATTAAAACTTGGCAGGAAAAGGAAATAGACGATTGAAGCAAACAATGTCTTATTAGGATTATATGTATAAGATAGGATGATATAGAGAAGTGTTCTAAGTACGTGGTCTTAAAAATACTTTAAAACTTTGAACACAGTAGTTCAGGTAGTAGGAATGACACAATCTATAAAGTGGCAGGAATATTCAATTCAATTCATAGAGCATGGATTTTTTTTCTTAAAGACCTACAATGGATTCCGACATCTTATCTATGATAATGTAGTCTTCTAGAGAATGAGAAATAAAAATATAGCACACCTGCCTAAAATGTCAATATATTGATCTTTAGATGCTATTTAAATCCAGGGAAAACCAAAATTATTAAAACGCATCAGAATCCCTATTATCAACCAAAGCTAAACTTCTACCAGCGGTGGGATAGGTGTTCTCTTTATTTATATATACCAACAAATAAAAAACCAAAAAGAGCTTTCCTTCCTGCTTGCCCCTTTGCTTCGTTTGGTATGTGTGTCTCAGGTCCTCTCAGGAGTTAATGTGCACACCCTGAGGTGAACCCTGGGAGGCCAGCAGGCCCCTCCAGAAGTGAAACGGCTACACACACTCCAGGTGCAGGGAGGACCCCGAGGCTGAGCCCCCACAGTGGGCGGGCGGGGGTGAGAACTGGAATACTGTCAGTGTTTCTCTGAGGAATGTACAAACGCCAAGTGTCTAGGTGACCAGTTCAGGTTTAAAGGCGTAAGTCACATCAGGATTGTTTAAAGCAAGTTTCTCCCTAAGGAATAGTTGACCCAGAGGCAAGGTCTTACTGGGATTTTTATTTTAAAAGGCCTTCCCTTTCCACTCTGGCCTCATGTTATTGTGCAATGGCTTTCTTTTTCTGAATACCTTAAAAAAGTGTGATGGCTGCATTGTGTTGTGCCAAGTACCATTTCTTTTATTATTGTGTTCAACTGTTACTTAACCTGATAACTAGACTGTGAGCTCCTCAAGGGTCCTTAACTTGTTCCCTTCCTCCACGGAACGTTCTCAGTGATGGTTGCTCAGTTCTGTTCCCTTTTGCTGTCTGCACTGTACATTTGACACCAAACTTACATTGCCCTGACTATGCAAATTCCCTTTTTATGTATATAGGTTTGGTTCCCAACTGGAACCAAAAAAACCTTTAGGATGGAGGCAATATGTATTTTCTTTCTTTGTAAAAGTGTCATAACAAAGCTGATGTCCAATCAACATTTGTAAAATACTTGTTAGATCATCTATGCCAAAAAATAGACACAACTGATTGCCCGAGGGGAAGTCCTCACATTCTTGTTGTCAAGATTGTATGTATAAGGCCTACAGTCTAGCTGATATGTTTGGAAGATGGAACTGTTTTTCTTAAAGCCAGAAAATTAGTCTTGGTTCAGCTCTCCTTAATGCTTTAAGGCCACCCTTCAATACCACTTCCACAGGATGGTTCCCACCTCATTATTAACCTCAGCATTCCGCAGCATCCATTCATCTGCATCGTGCTCTCAAGGTTTCCCTATGAAAGTTCCCTCCCCCCTAAAACAAACACAACTCATTTCTTCCCCTTCCCTGCAAAATGGTTCATTAAAACCATAACCAGTGTTTCGTGTGGTGTGTTTTTTTTTTTAAATTACAAACTAGCAATCCAAACTCTCTAAACGGAACTGAATCAGAAGCAAAGCTGGTTTCATGCCCACCCGGCCAAGAGCAGTTCCCTCGCTCAGAGTTTGCCTGTTATTAGCCCTGGGGGACGTGTTGGCAGCCTGGGGATTCAGGCACCGCCTTGGAGGCACTACTTTTTCCTTTGTGGAGTTTTCACTGGGTTGTTTTGTCCCCATCACTACAGCTCTGACCACAATCATTCCAGCTGATCCTTTCACAGGCTGTGAGGTATCCAAAAAGTCACTAAGGTAGGCCGGAGATTGGTAAGATTTATCTCTAAACCTCAAAGGTTTTCCGACAGATTGACTTGCGCAAAGCTGGATTATGGCATTTTGCCTCAACTTCACCTTAAGTGTTATGAGAAATAAGAATTCTAAGGTTTTAAACTAGTTGCTTCAGTTTTCCTTCCTTTTTCTTATGACTCAAACTGGGCATCCTGTCAGGCTCTCTCTCTTACTCCCTCAATTAAGATCACCCCTTCCACCAGAAATCTAGAAACCAGAGCAGGTTTCTACCTCTTTAACTCTCCATAAGGTTTCACTATTATACTATCATTTATGACCATATGTGTATACATGTGTAAATATATATATATGTATGTATATATATATATATTTGTCTTTTAAAAAGTAAAAATGGTCTCATTGTATTTTGTTTGATATAGGCACCCAAGTATGTCATTAGAAAGTAAATAAAGGCCAAAAAATTTCCCAAGGAAGATCATTAGAAAGAAAAATCCTCTCTTCCTCTTATATCGCACAGCTGGCCTTTGAGGCAAGCCAGCTAAGAAAACAGGTATCACCATGGTGACGGGAAGACTGGACTTTTCCCTCTTTGGTTGTAGCTGATTCTATTGGCGGTCCTAGTAAAACATATGACTCCTCATTTGTCCTAAGCAAGTCTTTCTTCAGCTTTCCTTCAAACAATGCCTCTACTCTCCCATCAGAATACGAGGACTTGAAGATTTTGAAGAGCCAGGTTCTGGTTGGGAAGCAGTCTCTTTAAATCATGTGTGAGCTATGCAGAGAGAGGGCAAGAGACGGGAGAATGGCAGGGGAGGAGGAGGAGAGAAAGGAAGAAATGTTCTCTTCATCAGGAGCACTGGAAGGAAGCGAGCTGTTCAAAGTTGTTGCCGGTATCGCATGAAGGCCCAGGCTGCCACCATGGTGAGGGCAAACAGGGGCACCAGCACCACAGGCATGGGAATGCCGCTCGGCTCCCCTTCGCCTCGATGTCCTAGGGGCCCATTTTGCACCTGTAACTGGAAGGGAAAGAAAAATGTTAACTCTGGTGACCAGTGTGTGTTTCCCACAACTGAAAGGTCCGGGCTGACACATGACCTGGGTCTGTCAAAGCTGCAAATCCAAGCACTATCTAGCAGAGAGTATATGTCAGTATCACTGACTCTTTGGAAACAAAAGAAGGCTGATGGGGAGACATTTGCTTTTTCTGTGCTACTGACCTACAGGGACCCCCGGAAATAAGCCAGATAACCTCTTTCTGCTTTTGTACGGCCTCCGCCAAGCTCTATGTGTCTCATCTCAGGAAATGAAGATATGAGATGAAGTCTACTGATCCTATAGGAAACCTGAAAATTATTGGGTGGGACAGGGGGGATGTCCATCTTCCTAGAATGTTTACTTAGAAAGATTATCAGTCATGAGAGTGCAATAAGAGCAGAGCTGAGCAATGTTATTTAAGCATAAATTGCACAAGGTGTAATTCCATTATTTTCAACTCAAAAGGCACTCCACTCCCTCCTAAGATGAGGTTGTGTCCTTCCTCCCCTATTTTGTAACACTGGACACAGATAAAGGTGGAACCTGTATGGAATGGAGGCAAACAGAATCAGAGGTAACAAAGTGAAAAGAAATCATATCCAAGCATCAATTTAAGAGAGAATAACTTTAAAGACACATTGAACATGTGTTGCATATGCCCCCAAAATCTTTGCTATGGGAGGAATTATGTCTACAGGCTTCTCTTCCCATCATTCACATTATAAGACACTAGGAACTAAGAAGTGGATACAGGGATAGGTGCTGTCTTGACTGAATTCTGAATTCCATTTCCGTTTTCCTGGAGCTCAACTTTGAGCACCAGAGCTTTGGTCAGGAGAGTCACCAAGTTGATAAGCAAAGTGTTCATGGAGGTGACAGGGAAAAGCACACAGTGAGTAGGTATCAGAAAACCTACCATCTTTGTACTTAGAGTTTTATAAACAAGAATGTCCAATGGCAGACACATGTTTTCCTTCCCCACTAAAAAAATTGACTGTGGTTGTATACCCCCCCCCACCCCATTTATTTCAATTTGGTTGTCAAGCTTTATCTTTAAAACTAGGACCTGGGTTGCAAAAATACTGTTACAAATGTCCTTTGATGATAAGCAGAGTTCCAGAAGACACCTGCCAGACAAGCTCTTCAAAAGAGTGGGAGTGGAAGGAAAAAAATCCAAACACACCATTGAAGATTACACCACAGGCACAAAAGCCTGGGGCCAGGTGCTGGCTGCAACGGATACAACACCTACCCTGTGCTGTACTCTCAGGGATACAGCGTAGCCTGCATTACGAAAGAGGTTTACAGCATCCTGGTGCAGCAGGTTCTTTAGGTCTTGGCCATTTACCTGTCGAAAACAGCAAGAAAAAGTAGTAAGAGTTAGAATGTAAACTCTCTGAAGTCAAAGATTTACTTTCATATGATCAAACATTTAAAAAACAACTCCTACAGAGCAAATTCCAAGGTTTAGGAGAATGAATAACGTCACTTAGAACTAACTCAATGTAACACTTTTCATTTTCAAAGCTACGTTTTCCTGAAACTGAGTTCCACGGACCATTTGAAGAGCACTTAAGTTTAAATTAACAAGAACAAAAAACGGTAGTCTTGGCCTGGCCGGCGTGGCTCAGTGGTTAGGCGTCAACCTGTGAACCAGGCGGTCACGATTCAATTCCTGGTCAGGCCATACACCCAGGTTGTGGGCTCGATCCCCAGTAGGGGGCATGCAGGAGGCAGCCAATCAATGATTCTCTCTCATCATTGATGTCTCTCTCTCTCTCTCGCTCTCTCCCTCCCTTCTTCTCTGAAATCAATAAATAAAAAATGTTAAAAAATAAATATTTTTTAAAAAGGTAGTCTCTTTCTTCTTAGCTCCTATGGCCTATCTCATTTGGACACCTGCAACTCTTTACTGTATTTGTATGTCTTTCATGAGCATCAGTCTGACTTCCTACAGCTAGCATGGTCTCCCGGGTTTATTTCTAATCCCTGGCATTGCTTGCTTCATCTCTAGAAATATAATTACATGAAACTCTCCCACAATTTATTTTGATGTGGTACAAAATCTCCTGGCCCATTCTACTGGTCTTGTTCTACTGTGAACAATTTCCCTTAATTCCATTGATACTCCTATCCTCCTCAAGTTTCTGTGATGATCCAAACTCCTAAACAATGTTTCACGGTAGGTCAGTCCTGCCACTCAGGGGTGAGAGATGTGAAGTGCTACTGGTATTACTACTTTCAGTGTCAGGAGTGACTCTGGCCACACTGATATCTATCCATGCTGCACTCAGTGACACAGCATAGCTTACCTTATGCAAGAGCTACATATCTTTTGTACATGTTAGTGTCAACGGCAACAGCAGCAAAAATACCTAATATATTTACTTGATAGGCTCTGTGCTATATGCTTTACATTATGAATTATCTAATTTAATTCTCACAATAATTCTATGAGGTAGACACTATTTTTATCTTGTTTTTCACAGATAAAGAGACTGAAGCCTAGCAAGGTTAGGGAATGTAACCCAAAGGCATAGTAAGTGTGGAAGCCAGGGCTAGTGTGTTTAAATACCAGAAGGAAGACTGAAGTGCCCTGCATTTTACTGCTCCTTCTGCACTATTCCTCTGCTTTGACTCACCAACTATTCTCTGCTCAGCTGAAGCTCAGGTCATTGACTTATTCAAACCTCTCACCTTTCTTGTCTCAGTGTTCCTTCTCCAGAGGTTCAGAATAGTCCTTCCACTCTATCTCCTGCCAATATCCTTGGTGAATTCATCTACCAACAGTTTGGCCTTCCCGAATTAATAGTTTCTAGCTCTATTACATATTAGTCACCAAGTGCCATAAGCCTTGGACTTCAACACTGGGCAGTGAATTCCAATCACCAAGTCTTACAGCCCCTTTTCAACCTTGAGACTGCCGCCTCTGTTTTGCAGTTCTTTCCTGTCTTAGTTCTTAAACTATTCCTTTCCTAATTCCTTTCTCCTTCTTAAGGCAAATATTCCTCAATGTCAGTTGTCTTTTGTCTTCTTATTTTTTTCTCCCATGTGATTATTCACAATTTCAACAGTAATCTGCAAGACAACTCCAAAATTTGTATCCCGCCCTTGCTGGTTTGGCTCAGTGGATAGAGCATCAGCCTGCAGACTGAAGGGTACCAGGTTCAATTCCAGTCAAGGGCACATGCCCAGGTTGTGGGCTCGATCCCCAGCAGGGGGCATGCAGGAGGCAGCCAAGCAATGATTCTCTTGCATCATTGATGTTTCTCTCTCTCCCTCTCCCGTCCTCTCTGAAATCAATAAAAAAATATATTAAAAAAAATTGTATCCCTACTTCTATTTCTGGATTTACCTATTTCCTGCTGGGTACCTGCACTTGGATGTTCTGTTAGACCCCACTCAACATTTCCAAAGCCTCTTTATTATTTCCCGTAAAACCGGACTATCCCAACTTTCTTTTATTGCCACTACCTTCCTTTCAGACTAAATTTTTGATAATAGTTTTAAACTCTCTCCACTCTGTCAATCTTCACATACAATATATTGGCAAATCCTGTAGTTTAACACAATGACATTCCTCATATGCTATTATTTTGTCTGGTACCTCTCTCTTTAGACTGTGGATACTTTTAGTTGAACTACTGTAATCACCTTCTCTATGACTTATTTTCCTCTAGGTCCTCCCCCGTACTACCCTATTCAAACACTATGTCCCCAGACCAATCTTTCTAAAGTATAATTCTGTTTATACTACTTCATGGCTCAAAAACAAAAACAGAAGTTGAAGCAGGGGAGGAAAGCGTGCACGCTTGATTTCTCATTCTGATATGCAAAGTCCTACCTTTGGAACCTACTTTCCCAATTTAATCTCGCATTACTCCCTATCACGTATCCTATGCTCTAGCTAAATCACATAACTCATTACTCTGAGACAAAAAAAAACACATATATTCTTACTTTCATACCTGTGCTTAAGCTATATCTACTATCTAAATACCCTTTCCTCTTAAAAAATTCTACTTATCTTCTAAGATTGATCTTAAATAGGATCAGTCCTGGTACCCATAGTGTAGAAATGAATACAAGGTTTTCTAATTGATGGACTTTGATTTCATGCTACTAAACCATATTCTGATCATATCTTTCTTTTACATATGCCACAGGGAAAAATTTCCAGATGTCTCAATGACTCAATTTTTTTTTTAGTTAATTCCTGGGGAAAGACTGTTGATTGTAGTGAGAATACTCACTTAACTAATTTAGCCTGTGATAACTGTATTTCTCATTTAAAGAAATAGGTATTTATTTCTGCTCAGAGACAAATAAGTTAATGATATAGTCATGTTAACAAATGCCAGATGTCATAGTTCAATATCAGAGCCAAATTTCATAGAAATATGACTGCAAATGAGAGAACTATATGACATTCAATGGCAAGAATACAGAGTTCATCCCTGGCTGGGTGGCTCAGTTGGTTGGAGCATTGCCTTAAACACCAAAAGGTTGCAGGTTCAATTCCTGGTCAGGGCACATACCTAGGTTGCGGATTCAATACCCAGTTGAGGCGCATATGGGAGGCAATCGATGGATGTTTCTCTCCAACATCGATGTTTCTCTCTCTCTCTAAAAAAAATCAATAAAAACATATCTTCAGATGAGGATAAAAAACAAACAAACAGTGAGTTCAAAATAATCTTTGCCATGCCAGTCAGTAATAATTGCCAGGACCCACTGCATATTTATCATCTCTGGAGCTGTCCAGTCATTTTACATGTACAAACTTACTCGGTTTCACAATAGTCCCGTAAGTTAGGAACCCCCATGTTATTGATAAAACTAGAGAGGCTATGCAGCTTGTGCATGGCATATATAATGGGAGCAGCAAAGCCAGGATTCAAACTCAAGCTGCCTGGCCCCAAAACCTTCACTTTAAAACACTATAGAAATTTACACTGTAAGCAAGAATTTTATTTCAGTAACAAATCACCATCCATCACATTAATGCTGTAAATTGAATTTTTTTGATTTTGCAGTTTCATTTGTATCTAATATAGGTTGTCCCCCAAAAATGTATGCACACACTTTGAATAATTATAAAGGCAGTGTTTATTAAAATACATTTCACTTTCAAAATTGAGCTATCAGCTGTTAAAGTGTATATACATTTTTGGGAAGAGACCCTGTATGTAACACACTAAAAAAAATTTAGAGTTGTATAAAAATATAAGGTGTTTATATATTGAAGTAGCGTTAAAATTTAAAAAGCAATTTAGTTAACTGCTACGTCACTGACAAGGCCTTTCTAGATGTGACTGATTTGCTACTTTGAATCTCCGTAATATGTAACCATCATAAAGTCAAACTAAATTCTGCCTTATATCATAATCCCTTTATGTACTACTGTAAACATCTTGGAGAGCCTGTATTGCAACTTATCATTCTTACCCCTATAATACCTAAATAGTGCGTTGAATAACACTTGAGTACAAGAAATGTCACATGATTTTCTGAGGGTTGGTTGCAGTGCACTCCCTGCAAACAGCCATAAATAACTACACGAAGTCTGACGGACATATTCTCAATATGACACAAAGCTGAAAAGCCTGTGCTCTATTAGCAGCTTTACCCACCGATGACTCAATGTGTATGTAATCTTGGTCCGCTGCTGAGCCTCCTTCTGCTAATAGGGAAGAAAGATATTGGTGACATCAGGCAAAAGAAGGTGCTATACAGGGTACAGGCACATTATGCTAATTATGCCTTTTGACCCTCCTATTTAAGCCTAACGGTATTCTAATATAAAAGGACTTTTACTCTATAACTGCTTAAAAAAATAAGCAAATGAAACTCCAAACAAGAGGCCTTTTAGAAATGCAAAGGGAATTTCTTTTTTAAAGAACCATTTTTCATCCTTTGCCCAAGGTAAACCAGCCCTATAAAACAAATTATGATTCTTTCTCTCTTGACAATGTCATCTCTACTCCAAAGACAAATTTGATTTCTAATATTTAGCTCCTCTAAGCGTTTTTACAGATTCCAGCTCATTATTGATTAACCACTGAGTTCTGTAAGCTTTATCCCTAAATATATGTGACATCCTTTTTTTAAAAAAATCATCATCTTTACTCATATAGACCAGAGGATCTCAATGTGGTCCCAGAATCAGCAGCATTAGCATTACTCTGGGAACTTGTTTAACGTGGAAATTATTAGGCCCTATCCTATATTCTATGCTTTAACCAAGCCCTCCAGTTGATCCTGAAGTTTACGTTAGCTCTAACCCAAACTGTCTGAAATTGTCTTCTAACTGGTTTCCATACCCCGTCTACTGACTCTAGATATGTATCTTAATATATACTCTATGCATCCACAGATTTCATCAGTGGTTTTCCATTTACTGGAGTAGTGATTTTTTTAAAAAAATATGGGTCTGTTGACCTATTACAGATGATAGTGAAGGCAATCCAGTAGGTCAAGACCAGTATTGAATTTTTTTAAAGTAAAATTAGAAGCAAACACAATATATCAGAAATCATCACATACAGGATTATTTTGTTAAACTTTCCTTCAACTGTGCATGTGTGTGTTTGTGCGCACATACACACGTATATCTCCTATTACAGTTGATAACTGAAAACGTTTGAAAGACATTTGCCTAGAGCAGTGCTTCTCCTACTTTATTCACTCTCACCCAGGGATCTCGTTATAATGCTGGTCAGGGAAGGTTCCGGAGACTCTGCATTTCTAACAGGTTTCCATGTGATGGCCAGACAGTCTTGGACCTCACTTCTAGTACCAAGAGCTATTCAAATGAGAAATCTTGGAATACTGCTAAACTTGCTACTTCAGCTTCCAGAATTCATGGCATAGTAGGTTTTATTGAACCTGAGATATGGCAGATTTATAATATGCTAGAACATTTTACTAAATGTTCAGAGAATTGGGATAGTGGTGTTCTAGGTGTTCTGATGGGAAAACATAAAAATTTTTGCTTTAACTATGGTTGTTAGCAGTCTTTAAAAATGAGTTTCCTATTTCCTGGAAACTTAGGAAATGAATAAAATGAGTTAAAATTAGTTTTCTTTGATGAGTAATAATTTTGAATTGCCTCAGGATAATCTAACATTATCTCAGGATGTTAGTTACAGGAACTCTATAGGATAATATAAATGTGTATGTAGAAGATATAGAAAAAAATGGGCTCAATTTAATAAGCACTGGCCTCAGATTACACTCTGGATATTTAAATGTTTAACCAAGATCCTGAAATGAACTGCAATTGGGGGGAGGGGATGTCTCTTTTTTTTAATCAAAGTTGAAGGGGGGGAAATTATCCAGTTCCAATTAGTCAGGACCAACCAAAAATGTCAATCATGCTAGAATTCATTCACAGAGCAACTAACTTACTAGATGCTTACTCTGTGCCAGCTACAGACCTACAAGCTGGGGACACAGAAACGGGAAGACAAAAGTACCTTCTGGAGAGGTGCTTTGTCTAAAGGATTCTGTATATTTCAATGTCTCTGCAGCTGATTGGATGAGGATTTCTGCTGGGTCTTTCCTATTGATTTCTAGATAAGGGCAGAAACAAGACTTTCATTTTTTCTTTTAATTTTCCATAGCACCTGGCACAGTGCTCTGCAGGCCAAGTACAATAGTTGATAAATGTTAATGACTACTCAACTCTTTCATTCACCAAATTAATAAGTGTACTTGAAGAGAATATGAAATGCAGCTGACTAATGGCCCAATCTGTGCCATTTTTGTTATCTAAGAGATTTGGTCAAAATGAAACATTCATCTGTGCATTATAATAGCCAGCTATATCACCCTGAGCTTTATAAAAATGCATAGTTCACTGAGGATTGACTATGCTTGACTACCCACCTCCCTTCATTTAGGCAGACACATGGGAGAAATGAGAAACCTAAACAGATTCCTTTCCCTCCCTCCCCCCACAAAAATAAAACTTCTCCAGATTCTCTGGTAACCTATACAGATATTAAACCATCTTTACCATCACACACAAAAAAAGTGAACTTTGGGTGATGAATCTCCAGTCCTCAGCTCAGCTTCAGGTCTGTTCTTCTATTGAAAATACCTGCTTTTGTTTCATGGGTATCGGATGTAACAGGGCCTTCAATCTAAAATATCATTTACATCCATTAAAGTTTTTCTTTCTTTTCAGTTTAAATCATCCACAGTGATCACACAAAAAAATAAATTTCACTTTTAATGAAAAAGGGAAACTGCAAAATGAATTATGCAGTTATTTAATTTAGGAACTTGAAAGTAAGATAAAACATGGGTATTTAGGGAGAAATGCAAAGATTAAATTAATAGTCAATAATACAAGAAATCTAGATCACTTAATGATACTGCTAGTAGTTATCTAAAATGGATATGTGCTCAGGAAAGGGCATATTCTTAGTTTTATTATCTGGCAAAAGTTACAAGAAAGAGTTGGGGTATATTTTACAACATGGACCCATGTGAGGAGAACAGAAAAGCCCATACAGAATAAACGGGAATATAGACTAATAAATAATTTAGCATCATTTTATGGAGACTCCAAAGCCAATAATAAATAAGTACTTAAGTACATCAAAGGGATAAAGTGAGCTAATGCACAGATGTAACTGTTTAAGGATTAATGGATAACTAGTTCACTTTAGGATATAGAGGGAACAGGATGGTGAGACAAGAAAGTCACTAATTCTTAAGGAATGGGATCTAGAGGAATTTGGGAGCAAACTCTGGGAAGGGAAACTGGTCAGTGAATATAAACCTAGACAGAATGGACAGGACAGCTGGCCTTTCCCACCTATACCGGCTCCACTGTTTCCTTTTTCTCTGTCTCCTGTATCTCTCTCCATCTCTGATTGCATATTCCTCTCCTTTCACATGTCTTTTCCTCAACTGGACAGAATATAAGCGTGAATCATTCTTTGTACTGTGTTTTATATATATTTGTAATATTTACTATCTTCTATAGATTTTTGTAATAGTTCTTGTATTTTGATAAAGTGAAATCCTCTTTGCTATAAACTTTAAAGTCGAACGAGCTAAGTTATTTAGACATCTACTTTTCTCATGACATTTATCTCCTACCCTTTTTAAAAACTTGAGTGGCCTTCCAATTTCTTTCTCTTTGAGGCAATGGCCCATATAAAAAGGGCTCATCGTCTCAGCTTATGTCTAACAAATTCTCTCACATTGAGGTTTATGTCGTCCCCCCCCCCCGCCTTATCCAATTTTATCCCTTTATAAAAAGACTAATTTCAGTTTCTATATAAAACCATACCTAAAATCTACTATTAATTCACCATGCAACTTTCTGTTTAGGATAACTAGTCCTAGCTCCTTGTTTACCTGTTAGGAGGCAGTATAGTATACTGGCTAAGAGTACAGGCTCCAAATTCACAGACCTAATTTTAGTCCTCTGCCACTTACTACTTGTGTGACCCTGGGCAAGCTGCTTGACCTTACCAAGCCTCAACTTTCTTAGCTGCAAAATAGGCACAATAATTGTACCCACCTCACAGGGTTACTACAATATTAAATAAGTTTAAAGTTCTCAGCATATTGCTTAGCATATAGTGCTCAAAAACTGCGGACCATTCTAATTTTTCAATAGGCCTTTAACCCAAGCTTTTCAAATAAGGCTTTCTTCTTAACCCCTATACTTTTCAAGTCCCTCTTATGTCAAAATATTGGACCGTATAGTTTCTAACTACATGCTATACCTTTTATTTTAACCCACTCTCAAGTTTTCCTTTATGTACCACTCAAGTTGATTTCCTATTTTCAGAATGTCTTTCTTCTTGGAGCAGTAGGATATAATCTGCTTCTTAACTTCTCAATATCCTTTGAGATAAAAGGTAGATTATCATTGTCTCTATCTCAACAGATTAATTAATAGGGTCTAGAAGCTTAATGGACTAAAAAGAGGCAAAATGGTCAGTGAGAAGGACTAAAATGGGAAATTACCATTCATGATACTTTATTACTATTCTGATCAGCTAACCTTGCTGGGTTTGCCTGAATTTACTAACTTGTTTTATTTGTTAGATACATATTTAACACTGTGCTAGAATGTAAAAGGTTAAAAAAAGATCGATCTGGTCCCTGACTTGAGGAACTTCTAGAAAACAATAAAATTAATGGTTACTATGCAGTAAGGGTCTTTACTACAGACATTAACAAAGTTGAAATGGGAGCAAGCACAGTGGACAGATATCCAAATCAGATAGCATCCCAATTCTTTATCATAATAATGGGTGAAAAGGAACTCTGAGTCTAAAAAGAACACTTAATTCCTACCTTCACTTTTTTGCCACTTGTGGTATAAAGGGAGACATATTAATTTTTTAATCTACAAGGAGGAAGAGGGAAAGTACAATGGAAGAACAACCAACATTGTGGATTTTAAGTATCTCCCTCTACCAACCAGTCCCTCAACTCTCCCTGTTTCATGTTTTTAAAACTTGGGTAAGTAACTTTACATTCTGGACTTACTTTTGCTTTGTCTATCAAGCAAGTTAATATACTCCATATTCTATGATAAGTCTGGAAAAGATGACTGATCAAGGTCCCTCGTATTGAACTCTACAAATTGGATATTTTCTGATCCAAAAAGGCAGGCAGGAATCTTCCCAAGGAAGGGGTTAGGAGTAGGAAGTAGGGTCTAGGGAACAAGGGACAGTGAAGGAGGCCGAAGCCAGTTCTCACCGAAAGGATCTTATCACCCTCCTGGAGCCGCCCATCCAGGGCCGCAGCCCCATTCTCTTTGATGCGGCTGACGTAGATGCCACTGTCGTTGGAGACATACTGCTGATCTGTCCCACCGACGATGTTGAAGCCCAGCCCTGAGAAAATCATGGAGGAGTTGTGAAGGAGATAGGGGTGAAGAAAAAGAAAGGGATTAGAGAAGAAGAAAGTAAAGAGAGGAAAGGCCTAGTAGAGAGGGGAGGCTGGTCAGTCAGACTGATGTAGCTGGTGAATATTCGGGGGCAAGGTCAGTGACTCTATCACCAAGAGTGCTCAAGCGTATCTAGAACTGCCCACTCAGATCAGGTAGAAATAAAAATACAAACATAGTGGTCAACATGGTTTGTTGAATATAAAAAGAAAGACCTATGTTAACTCAGTGAAAGAATAATGGTGATTCTGATAAGATGTGCTTCTGTTCACATTTGATTCTGATTCTGTTGATGGCACTCAGTGGACCCAATTCTTGACTTTCCTTTTATTAATGTAACAGGGTTAGCTGTGTCCAAGAGAAGAAGCTATGCATTTAAATAATTAGCAAATAAACCGTTCTTAATTTAGTAGAAGAGAGATTACTAACCAAACTTTACTTTCCATACTTCTCCCAACCTTTGGGAGAATTTGTGTATGGTGGTATTTTGGAAGAAATGGTCTTGGTAGTCTTATTTATTTTTTCTATTTTGAGTTGAGGGGGCAGTAGTGTAAGTGTTGGAAGGAAACCTGGGAAATAGAAAGGTAACTGATGCTTCATGATAAAACTAAATTGCCAAATTCACTCTTCTTTCCTTTTCTACCTCAAGTGCAAACAACCATGTTCTTGGGTACAGTGATTGCTAAGTTTTATTTGCAGTAGAAAACTGACTGAATGATTAGCAATTCCCCATTTCTGCTTCTCCCCCGCCCCAGGTAACCATCATTCTTTCTATTCTTTGCTTCTAGGAGTGACTATTTTAAATGGACGTAAAATTTCAGTTACACAAGATTAAGTTCTAGAAATCTGATGTAAAACACTGTACAGATAACAATAGTGTATTGTACACTTAGAAATCTGTTAAGAGCCCTAGCCAGTTTGGCTCAGTGGATAAAGTGTTGGCCTGAAGACCAAAGGGTTCCAGGTTCGATTCCAGTCAAGGGTACATACCTCAGTTGCAGACTTCTCCCTGGCCTGGGCCCTGGTCAGGGCGCGTGCAGGAAGCAACCAATCTATGTGTTTCTCTCACATCGATATTTCTCTCTGTCTTTCCCTCTCTCTTCCACTTTCTCTAAAAAAAATCAATGGAAAAATATCCTTGGGTGAGGATAAATAAATAAATAAAAACTGTAGTGTTGATTACATAACTCAATCATAATTTTTTAAAAATATATTTTTATTGATTTCAGAGAGGCAGGGAGAGGGAGAGATAGAAACATCAATGATGAGAGGGACTCATCGATTGGCTGCCTCCTGCATGCCCCTACTTGGAAAGAGCCTGCAACCTGGGCATGCGCCCTTGACTGGAATTGAACCCGAGACCCTTCAGTTCGCAGGCTGACGCTCTATCCACAGAGCCAACCCGGCCAGGGCTCGTAATTTATTTTTAAAAAATCTGTTAAGAGAGTAGATATCATTTAAATGTTTTTAACACAAATAAAACAAAATAAACCTGACTACCAAAGTACTATTTCCATGTACCAACCATTAAATTGTGGGAAGAATTTCAGTTTATTAAAACCATTGTTATAAAGGGATTTTATCTATGCAATAAGAAGAAAAGGAACTTCTCTAGGATTTTCTTTATGTCAAGTACTGTAGAAGTGAAAACACAGTGCAAAGAGAAAGGAGATAGTTTAGAAACAATTAAAAAATCAAAAATCTGGTAGTACAATTGGCAGGAATAGCCATAATTACTAGCCTACTTACTGGTTTCAATAGAAAGCAGATACTTAAAGAGGCATATGTGGGCTTTCTGAAAGTTCTCCTCACTGGCGGGATGAGAACTTACATGTAAAGCTCATAATATTAATATAAGCACTAGAAAATTAATCTGTGATTTAAGAAAATGCATGGCTGAAGAGAGAAGCAGCAGGAAATATTTCACTTAAATCGCATAAGTTGTGCACAGAATATCTGCAGCTAGAGAATGAAAAGAAGGATTTAAGATACATGACAGGAGAACTTCTGGAAAATGACTATTTCAACTTCCTTGAAGGGTAGGGTATAAAAAATTTAAATTTACTAAGTGATTTCTCTTAGAACACTCTTAATTTGTGTTATCGTGGGTGGCAGGTATTGGAAAGGGGCTGGTGGAGTTCTTTGAGATAAGATGGAAAGGTAGGTGGAGCCTACTTTATGGAAGGCTTTGAAATGACTTCAAAACTGTGACAGGTTTACCCTAGATGGCTCAGTGGATAGAGCCTCGGCCTGCAGACTGTCAGGTTAGATTCTGGTGAAGGGCACATGCCCAGATTGCGGTCTCAATCCCCAGTAAGGGGGCGTGCAGGAAGCAGCCAATCAATGATTCTCATCATTGATGTTTCTATTTCTCTCCCTCTCCCTTCCTCTCTGAAATTAATATAAATATTTTTTAAAAAAACAACTGTGAGCCGAAACCGGTTTGGCTCAGTGGATAGAGCGTCGGCCTGCAGACTGAAGGATCCCGGGTTCGATTCCGGTCAAGGGCATGTACCTGGGTTGCGGGCACATCCCCAGTTGGAGGTGTGCAGGAGGCGGCTGATCGATGTTTCTCTCTCATCGATGTTTCTAACTCTCTATCTCTCTCCCTTCCTCTCTGTAAAAAAATCAATAAAATATATTTAAAAAACAAAAACAAAAAAAACCCAACTGTGACAGGTTTGAGCAAGGTGGCTCAGGGCAATTAGCCTCTCTCAATACTGGAACAAACTATTTGGAGAAAATCTTTCAATGAAATCCAACATCCTAATCAAACACTACTACAGCTGCCACTAGAAATCTTGGGTAGAAAGCAGGTTTTAAGCAGATGAATGCAATATAGTAGTAAGAAAGAGGAGGGGCCCTGGCTGGTTTTCTCACTGGTTAGAGCAGGGGTCCTCAAACTACGGCCAGCGGGCCACATGCAAATACAAATATTGTATTTGTTCCCGTTTTGTTTTTTTACTTCAAAATAAGATATGTGCAGTGTGCATAGGAATTTGTTCATAGTTTTTTTTTTTTAACTATAGTCCAGCCCTCCAACGGTCTGAGGGACAGTGAACTGGCCCCCTGTTTAAAAAGTTTGAGGACCCCTGGGTTAGAGTGTTAGCCCGCACACTAAAGGGTTGAGGGTTCAATTCCCAGTCAAGGGCACGTAGCTTGGAGCAGGCTCAATCCCTGGCTGGGAAAGGGTACATGTGGGAGGCAACCAATCAATGTGTCTCTCTCACATTGATGTTTCTCTCTCTCCGCCCCATCTCCTTTCCAGTCCATCTAAAAGCAATGGAAAAATATCCTCAGATGAGAATTAAAAACAAGGGAAGAAAGAGGAGGAACTTTGCTACTGGTTATTCAAACCTACAGAACAGTGTCTAAAAAAGAATGGAAGAAATCTTACTGAAATTTCCTAAAAATAAACCAGTGCAATCTATTCCCTCCAGAAATCCCATCATACAGGCATGTTGATAACCTATTGCTGCTTCAGTTGTAAATGAACCACACCACTTAATATGAAAACTCCTGGACTGATGATAGGAAATCCCTTTCTTCAGCCAGAACATTTACAGAACTGAACTTGTGACCGGGTCAGAAGACCAGGATCACAAGTTATAATTCAAAGCACTACTGTAATAAACAGAAGTCACCAAAGTACTGAGTAGCAGCAACATTACCAATTCAAACCTGGTCCATTAAAAATCTACATAATCCCCAGTTCACGTGTCCATTAAAAATTACTGGTGATTGGCCCTGGCTGGGTAGCTCAATTGGTTAGAGCATCATCCCAATATGCCAAGGTTGTGGGTTCGATCTCCAGTCAAGGCGAGCACATACAAGAATCAACCAATGAATGCATAAGTGGAACAACAAATCACTGTTTTTTTTTCTCTCCCTCTAAGAAATACATAATAATAAATCAATAAGTAAATAAAAAATTACTGATTGACCATGTGTCAGGCACTGTGTTATGTTCTGAGAAAGACATAAAGCTAAACTAGACAGTTCCTGCTTTAACCATAAACAGAAATTTACTCCTTTTCCTATCCCTTTTAGATTTTGCAAAAGCGAATTAAAATCTGACCGGGTCACAAATTAACCCCATAACTTAACAGATATGTGGACTAAAAAAAGTCACTGCACCTCTGATCCACAGCTTTCTTTTCTGTAACATAAGGATTATAATTGTTACCCTCTCTAACTCAAAAGGTAGTTGTTAGGATCCAATTATCTTAACAAATCTGAAAAAAAAAAAAAAGCCTTATAAACTAGAATTGCACTAAGAGTAGTTGTTAATGAACTAGTAGTACCTGCTTACAGCCCCAAACCAGACAGTTTGATGGAGAAAGAATGAATAACTATACAGTACAAATGTGAATAAACCTGAAATATAGAAAAACAGAGAGATTAAAAAGTCCATCCAGCCTGCTGGTGTGGCTTGGTGGTTGAGTGTCGACCTATGAACCAGGAGGTCACTGGTTCAATTCCTAGTTAGGGTACATGCCCAGGTTACGGGTCCAATCTTCAGTAGGAGACATGCAGGAGGCAGCCGATCAACGCTTCTCTCTCATCATTGATGTTTCCATTTCTCCTGCTCCCTTCCTCTCTGAAATCAATAAAAAGTGTATTTTTTAACAGTCCATCCATCCATTAATAGGACAAGACTGGACAAACTCAAACTTTAAGTATGTCTATAACCTGTAACCCAGACATTTCTCCTCATGAGTAGTATCTACAAAGAGTGGTATTTAAAATAAGCAATAATCAGTCCAGCACATGCACCAACCAACTGCAAGAGATGTCAGCTGGAAACAAAAAGGGAAAGACCATCCCAGTACATATCTGTTGATTATCAGCTGTGTTTTAGAACAATCTGCCATAAACAGGGTGGACCACATTTCCTGTTGGTTTAGGAGTCTTAATATACTCCTGTAATCAAAATATTCCCCTTCAATTTCAAAAGCATCTCAGTTTGGACCAATGTGATCATCCTATCTATAGGCTGATGTAAGAAAATGTTAATTGCAGCATGTTTTGTGATAGTGTGGACTGATAGTAATTTAGGTGTCTATCCTTTGGGGAATCAGTAACTAAAATATAGTTAAAAGTTAGAAGCACTAAATAATCCTATATAATAAAAGGGTATTATGCAAATTGACCGAATGGCGGAACGACCAGTCGCTATGACATGCACTGACCACCAAGGGGCAGATGCTCAATACAGGAACTGTCCCCTGGTGGTCAGTACACTCCCACAGGGAGTAGCAGTAGCTCAGCCACAAGCAGGGCTGATAGCTGGCCTGGCGAGCGCAGAGGCTGTGGTGGGAGTCTCTCCTGTCTCCGCCTCTGCAGCAGTCTAAGGCCCGTCAGTCAGACATTCCTCGAGGGCTCCCGGACTGCTAAAGGGCACAGGCTGGGCTGAGGGACCCCTCCCCTCAAGTGCAGGAATGTCATGCACCGGGCCTCTAGTCATATATAAAGTAATGGAAGTTTAAATTTTAATGTTGATATTAATAGCACAATATCTTCTTATAAATTAAAAACCCATTCGCACAAAACAATATTATTTATTTTAAAAAATGCAGGCATATTTAAGGACATGTGGAGACACATCAGAGTAGGTAACTATTAGGGAAAGATACAGGATGAGGTTAGAAATGAAGGGTAAAAATAAAACGGAAAAAAAAGGATCTTGCATGTACTGATGATGACAATGTGTTATGGAGCTAAAGGATATAATTAATTCAGTTCTCAGCATCTACAATCCAAAAGGGGTTAAGGGAAGTGAGCAAAGAAAACGACTACTAGTAGATTCACTAGAGATAAAAAAAAATAAATTTTAAAATGTGATGTGAACCAAAATATCTCAACTGTAGTCACTAATATGGGGGAGGAGGGTTAAAATGGAGTCAGGAGGCTATTAAGAAAGTGGGGCCTAACAGCCTATGCATATTTGAGCCTCAATTCTCAGAGCTGCTATTAAGTTGTTAAATCTGTTGCTAAAACACAGCTCAAGGCTGAGTCATCAATATCCTGGAACAACTGCGACATGGACACACATGGAGTTTACCACCCTCTTGTAGTTTTTGCCTCCCTTGTTTGCTTTGCCTATTGGAACTAAACAAACCTTATTAACCTGGCCAGTAATTCTTCATTTGCATGAAAGAATTACATTCTGTGATTTCTGCCTTTAAGAACCCTTTCTTTGTTCTTCCCGGGACACAATTTATTTAGGTTGCTACCTGAATCTATGTATCCTGGGCTGCAGCTTCTTCTGCTCATATAAATGCTGTTTACTCTTTACTACGGTCTAAAATTAATTCTGGTTTGCAGTGGCAAGATTAAAATGGGTGGCTTAGTCTCAACTTTAGAAGAGAAGTCTTGCCGAAACCGGTTTGGCTCAGTGGATAGAGCGTCGGCCTACGGACTGAAAGGTCCCAGGTTCGATTCCGGTCAAGGGCATGTACCTGGGTTGTGGGCACATCCCCAGTGGGAGATGTGCAGGAGGCAGCTGATCGATGTTTCTCTCTCGTCGATGTTTCTAACTCTCTATCTCTCTCTCTCTCCCTTCCTCTCTGTAAAAAATCAATAAAATATATTTTAAAAAAAATAGAAGAGAAGTCTTCAACACAACAAAAGTAAGTATGGTATAAGAATGATACCTCCTCCATAGGACTGAGAGAGAGTGTGCCTAGTTTAAGAGCCTTGGAAATTTAAACAAGAAATGTCTTCTTGTGGACTGCTCCTATTCCCAGGTCTGGACCGTGAGCTTGTTTCTGAATAAGAACAGTAATAGCAGCAGCAACCCCTAATATTTTTGAGCATTAAGTATGTACCAGGTATTCACTATGTACTGCACATATATTATCTCATTTAATCTTCTCAACAAAATTTTACAGGTGAATTTAAAAGGTGAGACATAAAGACATTAGGAAACTTTATAAAAGGTCAGTTAGCTCTTCGCAAAGCCAAGACACTAAGCTCGGATGTTTAATTCCAAAGTCTGAGTTATAAACCATTTTATAATACTGTATCTTCGCAGAAAATATAAAAAATGGCTTTAGAAAAAAGTCTTTGGGCTGGCTCTGAATAACAAGTGTTGGGATGATTGTTGTAGAACAGTCCCCAAGGGTGATATATTCCAGAGAAAGAATTGGTCATTCTGGAGTTTTGTCACCTTAGTTAGGGCCCCTATTGCCAAACTTTCAGGCCAAAAAAGGAAAAACCTTTCATTTCACTCAGATTCCTGTCTATTAAATCTAAAAGTTATAAAATAAAAGACCAGTGTTTAACAATCTGTTATTCTAGAAATAATAAGTCTGAGCATAATTAAAATGAAACAAAACAGTCCACTAACACCAATGATAAATGCTGCTTGCTGAGTTATGAACACCAGACTGACATACACCTTATTTTCTCCCTATTTACCTACCGGCTTTTTCTATACAAGATAACTTTATAATTTCCCTTAGACATCAATCCAACTCTACTAAATACACAACCCACTGCTTATTTATTTTGTGATAAGATAAACATAAAATAAAACTGTGTGCGACATACAACTCACTGTTTGTTTAGTAGTAAAATATATGTAACATTTTAACCATTTTTAAATGTGTGACATTAATTCAATGGCATTAAGTGCATGCATAATGTTGTTGTGCAGCCATCACTATACATATCCAGAACTTTTTTATCATGCCAAACAAAAATTCTGTACCCATTAAAGAATAACTCCTCACTCCTTCTTCCTCCAACCCCTGAGAACCTCTATTATACTTTCTGTTTCTATGAGTTTGCCTATTCTACATGCCTCAGATAAGTGGAATAATTCAATATTTGTTCTTTTGTCTTGCTTACTTCCCTTTGTACAATGTCTTCCAGGTTCATCTTTGTTGTAACATGAATCAGAATTATTTCATTCCTTTTAAAGACTGGGTAATAATCCACTGTACGTACATACCACATTTTGTTTATCTAGTCATCTGTCAATGTACACTTGATTGTCTCCATACTTCGGCTGGTGTGAATAATGCTGCTGTAACACTGGTGTACACAAATCTGCTCCAGTCCAGGAAGCTGTGAGTCCTCAAACTTTCTTCTATTCTCTAGCTATTAGGAGGTGAATGGGTTTTCTATTTCTGAAAAAAGGCTGATGAAGTTTTGATGGCGATTACATTGAGTCTGCAGATTGCATTGGATAGTATTACTTCCTTGACATAAATCTTCCAATCCATGAATGTGGGATATATTTCTACTTATTTTTGTCTTTAATTTCTTTCAGCCAAATTATATAGTTTTCAAAGTATAAGTTACTGCCTCCTTGGTTGAATTTACTGACAGTATAAGTATTTTATTCTTTTTGATGCTATTGTTAATGGAATTTCTTGCTTAATTTCCTTTTTCATATTATTCATTGTTAAATGTATAGAAACTTAGCTAATTTTTGTTTTGTAGCCTGCAACTTTGCAGAATTTGTTATTAATTCTAATAGATTTTTTTGGTGTAGAATCTTTAGAATTTTGTACATATAAGAAGATTGTGTTGCCGAAACCAGTTTGGCTCAGTGGATAGAGCGTCGGCCTGCAGACTGAAGGGTCCCGGGTTCGATTCCGGTCAAGGGCATGTACCTGGGTTGCGGGCACATCCCCAGTGGGAGATGTGCAGGAGGCGGCTGATCGATGTTTCTCTCTCATCGATGTTTCTAACTCTCTATCTCTCTCCCTTCCTCTCTGTAAAAAAATCAATAAAATATATTTTTTTAAAAAGAGAAGATTGTGTCTTCTGTAGATGCCTTTTATTTCTTTTTCTTCCCTAACTGTTCTGACTAGAATTTCCAATACCATGTTAAATGGAAATGGTGAAAGCAGGCATTCCAGTTTGTTCCTGATCTTAAGAGGAAAAAACTTTTATTCCTACATCATTGAGTATGTTAGCTGTGGATTCTTCATATATGACCTTTGTCATGTTGAGGAAGTTTCCTTCTATTCATAATTTGTTGATTGTTTTTAACATGGAAAGGCGTTGAATTTCCTCAAATACTTTTTCTGTTGAGATAATCATGAGGGGGTTTCCTTCATTCTATTAACATTATGTATTACATTGAATGCTTTTCTTAAATTTCTTTGCATTCTTGGAATAAATCCCACTTTGTCATGGTATGTAATCCTCTTAATATGCTGCTGAATTAAAACAATGTAGCTCTATGATCAGCCTAATTTACTGTATAGCAGCAATTTCTGGATCATGACCACAGGAAGAAGGGCCCAAGTACAATCTAGCAGCTTCACTGAGTTGATGAGATGGGGAATCAAAGTTTGTGGAAGATGAGGTTGCTAGAAATTATAGGGTAAAATTCTGAAAAGGAGGTAGTCAGACAGAAAAAAAAAGGAGTTTTAGGTACCTGCATGTGTCTTTTTACCAAGTACTAGGTCATGCATATGCAGAGTGAAACTCCACAAGGTTGGACACACAAAAACTAGGGAGTTGTATGCTGAATAATTCTCATAGCTCACATAAGTCAGGGAGATCTTCAAGTCCAGAGGTTAAATTACTAGGCATTTTTTGGCCCAAAATTTTATCTCTTCAAGGTCTTACCCCAGAAGAAACTGTGAACTTCATCTTGTCTGCCTAGAGGATGAGAAGATCCAGAGCCAGGAAGGGAAGCCCGTCACTCAAGCCCGCTATGAAGCAGCCTGCAACAGTCTG
>NW_005871133.1:4282388-4288772 GCF_000147115.1 Myotis lucifugus
GGGGGGGGGGGTGGATGGGTAGTGTGCACACGGCCCACACATGCACCCACAGACACAGAGGGAAGGGGTCTGGTTGGGGAGGGGTGCACGGCAGGGTCGGGTAGGACCCCACAGCCCCTCCCCAAGACAGCCTCTCCTCCCTCATACCTCACCCCCTCACCCCCTCCTCCCCTTTTCCACTGTAGGAACAGCGTGTTTATATTTTATGGCCAAACTATTTTGAATTTTGTTGTCTGGCCCTTTGCCCTCCCTCTCCCTCCCCAGCTCCGCAGCTCCAGCCCTTTGGCCTCTAGTCCTCCCCTTGGCTTCTCTCCTCTCCAGTCCCACGGCCCTGCCCCTCCTCCTCTGTGGTGGTTTCATATTTGCTAAGACGAATTTGCTCATTAAACATTTGTTGTATTTTTTTAAAAAAGAGTAAAAATTAAAACTTTGCTATCTCTATGACAAGCAGGTCCTTACAGCTTGGAGCAAGGCAACTGTAGACTTACAAAAGGGACAGTGGAAGGATTTGTGGTTACAAGTTCACTCAAGAAAATCCTTTAAGAAAAGGGAAAAGGGGTATGTTCTCTTCGTTTTAGTAAAAGAGAAAGTTCAATCCTTAAAAAAAAAATTCTTACAGTAAGACTAGTGGGTGAACTAGCTGTGACTTCAGCCCAGCCTTCCAGACTCTGGAGGTGGAATTCCAAAACAGGGCTTGAAGGAACCTTCAGGGGTCAAAATCTCACAAGCCAGAAGGGCCAAGAAGGTGATTTTTTTAAAAATATTTTCTTGATTTTTTACAGAGAGGAAGGGAGAGGGATAGAGAGTTAGAAACATGGATCAGCTGCCTCCTGCACATCTCCTACTGGGGATGTGCCCGCAACCAAGGTACATGCCCTTGACTGGAATCGGACCTGGGACCTTTCAGTACGCAGGCCGATGCTCTACCCACTGAGCCAAACCGGTTAGAGCAAGAAGGTGATTTAAATGTAGGAAACTACCTGGAGTTAGACCAGCCAGACTGGTGGGGACTCCGGAGGACTTACAGTGCAGTTCCCATTAAGGCATTCAAATTCAAAATTAAATCATTAAAATAGAAACTACAGTGTTTACCAAGCAAAACAAGAAAGAGGTGGATTCCTCAGGAAGGCCTTTTATTTGCTAATCCAGAGAGAAGTGAACATGGAATAGTGGAAGAGAACATAGGAGATAACGTTAGAAGGCTTGATCTCAAGTTTTGATTTTATCTTCTTCCAGTTGTCTAGCTTGGAGCAGGTAACATAATCATCTCCCGTGTTTTCCCCAACTGAAAAAGGGCATAATCATAGGTCTTTAAAAGGTTGTTGAAAGGATTAAGTGAGATGAAATTTTAAAAATTACTTCTCAGCTTCAAACTCAGATTCCTACCACCCTCTCTTCCAACCCTCCTCAACATATGTAGGTTGAATGAATGAATAAAATGATCATAATAAAAAGCAGAGTGTGAAAAGTGAAAAAACTAAGGTATAAATAAGAGATATTGGAATACCAAGAGAAAAAAGATCAAGTAGAATTAGGAAGAGAAAATCAAGAAAGTTATCAATGAAGAAATTTGGAGGAAGAAAAGAGTTTCTGGTGGACTATTGAAGGGGAAATCACTAGCTTGTACCTGGGAATATTACCCTTCTCACCTGAACACAGCAGTCCAAGAGAAACACATAGGACAGTAAAAGGAAAAGAATCACCAAATAAGTTCAGGAAATACTGGTAATGAGTGGAGTAACAGGTGTGACATGTAAATTGCCTTTATATCTTAATGTAAGTATAGTGGGTTTTTTTTTTTAACAATGAGGAAACTTTAATATGTAGGAAGGAAAAAAACTGAGGATATACTGATTTCTACTCAGAGAAAACTGTTGGGGTCCAACCCCAGCAGGCCCAGGGGTTCCCAAAGGTGTGGACGGAGTCGGCAAAGAAGGAATGACGTGGAGACAGCGTTCAGTTGATCAGCAGCCTAGCCAGGATCTCCAGCCAGGTTCTGTGTTTTATTGTCTTGTTACATCTGTATTTATACCAGTTGATTTTAATCCTATCAATTTCTATTCCAAGGGTTAGGGCCTTTCTTATCTCCATTCCAGGGAGTAAAGATTATGTAGCCTAAGCATGATTGTTTGTAGTTAAAGTGATTAACTATCCTCCTGGCACTTAGTTAAGGGGTTTTATTCCCTCCCTAACTTCAGGGAAAAATACCTACCTGGGGAAACAACCTTTCTCAGAGAGGTAACCTTGGTTAAAACACATAGTGCCAAGAAGGGGAGCAAACATATTAAGAACAGTATGCCATATACGCCAGGTCCCTTGAAACATATGCTGTGCAGATGTTTCTTCCCTGCAGTGACTGTGTCAAGCAGCAAGGATGGACAGGCTTCCGGCAAATTCCCCCTTTTTTATTTTTTAAATGGTAACGCATGTAAATCAGCGGCCCCCTCTCGGATTGGGTTGTTGAGGACTCGGAAGAGGTCTGACAAGCAATGATAGGGAGCATAGCTATAAACATAGTGGATGGAGTGCACAAGGAGCTTTGTTCCTGTAGAAGGTTGCTGGCCTCTTCAGTCAAAGGATTTCAGCTGTCCTCAAGTCGGTGATTTGGTTGTCCTTGTTGATCTGGCTAGCAGGCGGCGTCATTGGCGACAGGCTTCTCGAAGCGTCAGCGAGTTGAAGGGCTGCATCAAAGGGTCCATCAGGGCCGTGCTTGATGGTGGTGTTGGTGTCCGGGCAGGAGTCAGCTGTGCCCTCTGGGTCGGCTGATATGGAAGATACCAGGGAGGAGGAGGATGAGGTGGAGATGGAGGGTAGTAGAGAGAAAAAGAAGAGAAATCAAAAGAACTACAAGGCATGGAAGTGTTTAGAAAAAAGAGGGAGAAGAAAGGGAAGAAGGCAGCATCCTGACACAGCCCTTTCCTTCAGCTGCCCCTTTCCCTGTGGTCCAAGGTAGAAATGGGAAACAAGTCCTGTTGCAGTGAGAGGGCAGCTGCTGTCAGCCAGTCTCTGTTTTTACCTGAGTCCCGATCTAAGCTGGGTGTGGGAAGCAAAGCAGCCATGGGGGCAGGAGACCTCCCTCAGAAGGGGTGAGGGTTCAGGCCTCTGCAAAGTTTGGGGGGGTGAAGGTCTGTGCCCCACCTCTGTTGACCCCCAAGTTGTCTCCTGATGGCCCCTCTGTGACTGTGCCTGTCTTAGGTTGTTCCTTCCCTGAGGAATCTTACCCATCTTTGACTAACCAGCCATCCTCCGGGGCCAAGCAGGATGATGTGAGGTGTGCGAATGAGGGAGGGGCAGCGCCCCCTGCAAGAGGTTAAGTTCTGTCTCCTTGGTAGCCTATGCCCCTGTGGCCTGCACGCCCAGCACCTGCCTTGGGCTCCCCTCGCCTGCTGGTGGGGCCCCGGCTCTGGTCACATATCTTGGGGAACCCAGGTTTCTTCTCCAGGGAGGGCCCAGCTCACACCATTGGGTGAGAGACAGATCCATGGCACCGGCCACCACAAGGCCTCAACCTCAGCGTGAACAGAAAGCCCAGGCAACAGCTGTGGGCAAATGGACTGTGAGAAGAGGGTCCCTCTTGACACAAGGGCAAGAGGGGCCAATACAGGACAAAGGAGGAACGGCCTGTCAGCATGTAGTCCCGGGACAGGGCTTTCTCAGCCCAGGATGTCAGGCTCTTGGCACAAGACAACTCCACGTATAGGGCATATACCGTACATCCCCTAGTCATGGCAGAAAAGGGAGGTGCCCTTCCTGGAACAGTAGGGTAGGGAGATTCTAGAAAAGGCTGTGCTCAGGAGAGAAGGAGAAAGGCCAAAGAACCAGCAAACAAGTAGTCAGATTAAAAAAAAAAAAAGAAAAAGGAAAGGAGATGTGGGGCAAAGCTGGGACATATGGACAGACAAAAAGGAGGCACATGTGATCCTCCCAATGGACAGGTTGTTCCAGCTCAGGGCTGCACATCTGCTGCAGACGGGCACTGGTCAGGTGTGCTAGGGTGAGGCAGAGACGGAGGGTGGTGAGACATAAGGTCGGACTAGACGGTCTGGAATCCACACAGGTGAGTGGAAATATACAAGCATATCCTCTCCCCCAGGTTAAAAGTACATCAGGTCCCTTCCAGGCTCCTGTAAGCAAGTCTCTCCATTTGACAAGGGCTTTAGGTTTAGTTAGATCAGGGTTCCAATGTCTGTACATTGGGGAATTTCCCTCAGAATCTACATTTAGTATATTAATTACAAATAGAGTATGTTGTAGAACATGATAAGGAGAGGAATATTTAAACTCATTTTCTTGTAATTTTTAAATTTTGGTGAGCACTTTCTACTATTGCTTGGCCTTGAGGATTGTAAGGTATTCCTGTAGTATGGGCGATGCCGAATGTAGAGCATAAGTTTTTAAAAGCTCTAGAGGTATAGGCAGGCCTATTGTCTGTTTTAAGTGCCCTTGGTATTCGTAGGTAGGAAAAACATTGGAATAAATGTTGACTTACATCTTTAAAGGCTTCTCCTGTACGTGCAGAAGCAAGGATAACATGAGAAAAGGTATCAATACAAACATGCACATGTCGGAGACCACCTCTTGTCTTCACTAGCAGAGAAGCATAGAGACCCCAAAAGCTGGTGACCTTTGAAGCCCTAGCAAAGGTCGGAGCTGTGCACCACCCAGTTAATCTAGATAATGGTAGCTGAAGCATCCTCCCCACCTTAAGTCATTTAATTCCTTATTGATTAGATACTCATGTAAATCCTTGTTGATTAGATATTCATGTAAATCCTTGTTGATTAGATATTCATGTAAATCCTTGTTGATTAGATATTCATGTAAATCCTTATTGATAAGAATAAGTCTGTGTGTCATTGGAACCTCCCTGCCTAAGGGCTATACTATGGGTGGATCCCAAACATAGAAAAGCTTGGTGAGTCCTGAGCACCAGTGGAAGTCCTTCTCCTTGAGTTGGACTTGCCCGCCTGGCTCCCTAATATTTCCAAGTTATCTCTTGTCTTTTTTTTTCATTTGTGTGTGGCTCCTCTTCCAGATCCTGAACCCTGAACCACACGGGATGTGGAGGGGAAACACACTCAACATGCACATAGCAAAGTTTGCCAAAAGATGGGACATGAGTAATATCCATCTGCCATAAGTCACAGGGTCTAAATCCTCTTGGATTAACTCCAGTAGCAGGGCTAGGAAAATGAGTAGGACATTTGCCGCAGTCACGCACAATACTTCGAGCAGCTTCTCTAGATATGCGATAATATAGTCAGAGAGCAGAAGCATTTTGATGGTGAATGGCATGAGACCGCCGGGCTTCTTCTAGAGCTGTACAAACTACTGGGCAAGTTAGTAAATCCGCCTGATAATTTCCTTCGCTTAAGGGTCCTGGTAGGCAGGAATGAGCTCTAATATGTCCAATATAGAAAGCCTTTTCTCGTTTATGAATGTAAGTTTGTAGCTGAGCTAACAAAGAGAAAATGGCTGTTCTTCCTTGTGGGAGAGAGGCGGTCTCAATATGAGGAAATAATTTAACTAGATATTGAGAGTCAGTGTACAAGTTAAAGGGAACCTGTTGCAATTGTTCAAAAGCATAAATGACTGCCAAAAGCTCTGTTCTCTGGACTGATGTCTCTAGGCTTTGTTGAACATGGATTATTGAGTCAATGATTATTACTGTCCTACCATTAGAGGAACCATCTGTGAATACTAAGGAGGCAGGAGGTGATAATGGCTCTTTTGAACATTTAATAGGAAATATAAACCGATGTAGGGAGAGAAATTGCAATATAGGTGATCTTGGCAAATGATGTAAAATTATCCTGGGAAGTTACCTATAGCTATTTGCCACTCTTCTTCAAATTGTAATAGTGTGTCTAATTGTTCTCTTTTATAAGGTACTAGAGGCCCGGTGCACAAAAATTTGTGCACTCGGGGGGCGTGGGGAGGCGGGTCCCACAGCCCGGCCTGTGCCCTCTCGCAGTCTGGGACCCCTCGGGAGATAAGGACCTGCTGGCTTAGGCCTGCTCCCGGGTGGCGGAGGGCAGGCCCAATCCCTAAGTGCAGCCCGTGGTCAGGCTCAGACCAGGGCCGATTGGGGAGTTGGGGCTCCGCCCCCTGTCATGCACAGAGCAGGGCGGATCAGAGGGTTGGGGCACTGCACCCTGTCACACTCAGGGCAGGGCCAATGGGGAGGTTATGGCTCTACCCTGTCACACAGAAAGCAAGGCCCGTGGAGGGGGTTTGGGGCGCCATCCTCTATCACCCACAGAGCAGGGCCGATCAGGGGGTTGAGGCGCCTTTCCCTGTCACAAACAGAGCAGGGCGGATAGGGAGGTTGTGGCCCCACCCCCTGTCACACACAGAGCCACAGGCCTCAGGGTTTTTGGGCGC
>NW_005871133.1:4288925-4349452 GCF_000147115.1 Myotis lucifugus
TCTGGTGGGGTCCCCACTTGGGGTGCCTGCAGTCTGGTGAGGGCTGAGGGCTGTTTTCCGGGTGGCAAGTGACTGGAGCTCCCAACCGCTCCTTGTTTTCTTTTTTTTTTTTTTTCTTTATTCTGAGCCAGCTTTAGCTCTGAGGCCTCGCTGCTGAAAACATTGATACAAAGTTTCGGTCCGGCTGGGTTTCAGTCCGGCTGGTTTCTGGGGTTTTGTTTACCTTCTATATTTGCAACATAGTACATAGTTGCTTAGAGTTGCAACTGAGAGGCCGGCAAGTGAGGCGGGGAATGTTGGAGTCCACAGCAAGCAAGCCTCATGCTCGCTTCAGTGCCTGGCTGCCGGCCGCCGTCTTGGCTGACAGTTAATTTGCATATACTCACTGATTAGCCAATGAAAAGGGTAGCGGTCGTACGCTCATTACCATGTTTCTCTTTTATTAGTGTAGATTATTATCTCAGTAACTTCTCTTCCAAAGAGTTCGATACTGTGTCATCTACCTTTGATAATGAGAGTGGCCACTAGGGAGGGATAGGATGTTACAATCTTCCTAGAAGTGACAGGTAAATGTATCCATTCTAATGGTCCTTCCTGCCATAAGCATCCTGTAAGAGTATATTTAGTGGCTAGAATAATTAAGGCCCAAGATTTAGAATAATCTAGATACTGTAGTTGCTGTTTATTGATGGCCTGTTCTATTTTTGCTATAGCCTTTTCTCCTTCTACAGTTAATTGTCGGGGAGACTTAGGGTTAGAATCTCCCTTTAAAATGTCAAATAGAGGTTTTAAGTCAAGAGTGGTTATTTTTAGATATGACCTGACCCAGTTGATATCACCTAATAGTTTCTGATAGTCATTTAATGTGTTTAAATTATCTTTTCTTAATTGTAAAGGCTGATGGGTGATAGTAGAGGTATGTAATATTCTGCCTAAGTAGGAAAAAGAAGGTTCAGTCTGAATCTTTTCTGGGGCTATTTTTAGGCCATGTTCTTCTAAAGCAGTGATTCCCAAAGTGGGCGCTACCGCCCCCTGGTAGGCGCTGCAGCGATCCAGGGGGGGCGGTGATGGCCACAGGTGCATTTGGGGACGATGAGTAACTGCTATTAAAATTTTTTAAAAATTAATTTCCAGGGGCTGAGTAATATTTTTTCTGGAAAGGGGGCGGTAAGCCAAATAAGTTTGGGAACCACTGTTCTAAAGCAAGGACGGTCTGAGTGAGAATTTCCTGTAAAGTAGCCTGATCTTTATGAGCTAGTAAAATATCATCCATATAATGAATAAGATATAGATCTGAAAATTTCTTTCTAATAACTTGCAATGCATGATCTACAAACTTTTGACATAATGTAGGACTATTTTTCATCCCTTGTGGGAGCCTTCCATTGATATCTCTGATAAGGCTGTTTAAAGTTTTCTGATGGTATGCAAATCTTTGACAATCAGCCAGGTGAAGAGGTATAGTGAAAAAACAATCCTGTAAGTCAATAACAACAACACAATACTCCTGTGGAATTGCCACAGGGGAGGGCAATCCAGGTTGTAAGGAGCCCATATCTTCCATGGTGGCATTTATGGCTCTAAGATCTTGCAAAAGTCTCCACTTGCCTGATTTCTTTCTTATTACACATACTAGTAGCCCGGTGCATGAAATTTGTGCACTGGGGTAAGGGGGTGGGGGGAAGGGACCCCTCAGTCTGGCCTTCACCCTCTCCAATCTGAGACCCCTCAGGGACTGTCCAACTACTTGTTTGTGCCCACAATTTTTAACAGATAACAACTCCATTGTTGTTCCTTTCTTATGCTTAAAACCATTGGAATTAGTAGGTATTCAAAGTGTGTATACATTCTGGGGGGACACCCTGTATATCTCTAGTCAGTGGTGAAAGAAACCAACAGCAGATTTGGAACCCTCAGACAGGGAACCTTGCTCATTCCCCACATGTCTCCCCACTTCACTTTCCACCTTCGTGGGCAGCAGGAGAATCAATGTTTTCTCTCATTAATTCGGAAAAGCACGTCCTGTCACCTGTTGCCCGGCAGGAGTGCACTAGGCCCCAAGCAAGCAAGGCTCAGTCAGGGCAGCCTTCACTCATGGGTGCTGGCACCCAAAGTGCACATTCCTCCTCTACAGTCGCCCCGACTATCCCACTGTTTCACTGAGAGGATGGAATTCCTCTCTGTCATAAGTGTTTCCCTCCACATCCTGCGTGGTTCAGGGTTCGGGTCTGGAAGTGGAGCCGCACACAAATGAAATAGAAAAGACACAAGATAATTTGGGAATATGGGGGACCAGGCGAGCAAGTCCAACTCAGGGAGAAGGACTTCCACTGTGCTCAGGCCTCACCAAGCTTTTATAGTGAGAGGTAAACAAGGTAGTGGTTACCATAGTTACACAGTTCTTGTGAGTTTCACTTGTTTTGACCATGGTTACACTTCCTGCACTTCCTCATCCCATTAGCTTCCCAGATAAGATCTAGGGAGTATTATAAGGTCAAGCCTAATTATGCTAAGAGGACTGTGCCCTTTAAGCTAGGACTTGTTTGTGACTTTGCCAGCAGGTCAGTCCGAGGCTTAACCCTATATCAGTTTCCCACACTCTCTGCCTCTGGGTTCTTGATCTTGAGCGCTGACCAAAGGCACCTCAGAGAGGGCCGCCCGCACCCACCAGGTGTGTCTGTCTGCACCTGCTCCTGCCTCAGGACCTGCATTAACCCCCCCAGAGGTGATCTCGTAGCTGCACTGGCCTCCATGGGAACAGGGCATCATCACTTCGCCCTCTAACTGTCATCTCATAGGCGCCCACCCTCAGCACCCAGAACACCCAGACACTCTCCAAAGGATGTGAGCGCATCAGAGGGGATGTGTGCACATCCTGTGGGGGTGTTAGGCATGCTGGGTTGATGGAAATGCGGTGGAGAGGCGGGGGGGGGGAGGGGGGAACTTGTGCACGCCTTGGTTTGCAATTGTTGCAGGCGTGGGAGGGTGACAGTGTGCTGGGGGATGTTCGCACGCCATGGGGGGATGTGCACACCGGAGGCCTCTGGCTTTGCAGATCCGCAAACCCTCGTGGTGTGGCCAGGAGGACGTCAGTCTGGTCCACCATGGTGGCTGTCCCTGCGATCCTGCACCTTCTGGGCCAGGAGGCGGATCTTGCGCAGCCACTCCTGGGCGCTGATGGCCTGCAGGCACTACTTCAGCTCAGCCTGCAGGCTCTGCTTGGCGTGCTCACAGCTGTCACCACTGCCATGTGGGGAGTACAGGCCGCCCTCTGCCAGCCTGCCTCCCCTGTCCAGAGGCTCTCCGAGCTGCTCACCTGCCCAGAGTGACTGGGGCTGGGCGGAAGCCAGGCGTCCTGCCCTGCCCAACCCCGGCCGATCCACCCCTATGCGAGCTGCTGCCCCACCGTGAAGGGTCATGGATCGGGTCCCGGGACCGACGACAGCCTCAAGCACTGCCCCCGCCCAGCAAGGTCACAGATCCGTGTCTTGGTCCCTGGACAGCCTCAAGCACTGCCGCCCTCCTGGCAGAGTCACAGATCTGGGTCCCGGGACAGCGGACAGCCTCAAGCACTGCCCCCCACCTGGCAGGGTCACAGATCCGGGTCCTGGGACCGCGGACAGCCTCAAGCACTGCCCCCAGCCCGGCAGAGTCACAGATCCAGGTCCTGGGACAGCGGACAGCCTCAATCGCTGCCCCCCGCCCAGCAGGGTCACAGATCTGGGTCCCGGACTGTAGACAGCCTCCCGCGGTGCCCCCCTCCTGGCAGGGTCACAGATCCGGGTCCTGGGACCGTGCAGATCAGGGGGTTGGGGCGCCTTCCCCTGTCACGAACAGAGCAGGGCGGATAGGGAGGTTGTGGCCCCACCCCCTGTCACACACAGAGCTGCAGGGCGATCACGGGGTTTGGGCGCTGCCCCCTGTCACGCTGCTCCAGGGGCCAGGAGGCCTCGCAGCTCCACTGATCCCAGTGCTGGGAGGCCTCGCTGCTCTGCTTGACACCGGGGCAGTGAGGCCTCGCTGCTCCGCTAATCCCGGTGCTGGGAGGCCTCGCTGCTCCACTTATCCCGGTGCCAGGAAGCCTGGCGGCTCAGCTGATCCCGGTGCTGGGAGGCATATTACCCTTTTACTATATAGGATAGAGGCCTGGTGCACGGGTGGGGGCCAGCTGGTTTGCCCTGAAGGGTGTACCGGATCAGGGTGGGGGTCCCGCTTGGGTGCCTGGCCAGCCTGGATGAGAGGATGATGGCTGTTTGCAGCTGGTCACACTCCCTTCAGGGTGGGGGTTCCCACTGGGGTGCCTGGCCAGTCTGGGTGAGGGGCTGAGGGCCGTTTTCAGGCTGGCGGGTGACTGAAGCTCCCAACCTCTCCTTTTTTTCTTTTTCTTTTTTATTCTGGGATTTATTTACCTTCTATGGCTGTCACTGGAGCTGAGAGCCAGCTTTAGCTCTGAGGCTTGGCTCCAGCTCTGAGACCTCGGCTGCTGAAAGCAGGTATCTGGGCTTTGTTTAGCTTCTATAATTGAAACACTGTTGCAACTCCAGCTCTGAGGCCTGGCTGGCTGAAAGCAGGTTTCTGGGGATTGTTTAGCTTCTATAATTGCAACATTGTTGCTTAGAGTGCAGCTCAGAGCTGGGCGGTGGCAGGCGGGGAACCTCATCTTCCTCCATCACTGGAGCAAGCAAGCCTCCTGTTCGCTTCAGCTGCCTGGCTTCTGGCCGCCATCTTGGTTGGCAGTTCATTTGCATATCACCCTGATTAGCCCATGGGAAGCTTGTCGGAGGTACGGTTAATTACCATGTTTGTCTATTATTAGATAGGATTATTGCTGGCTTGTCCTATGCCCTGCACATATTGAGGGTATGTCTCCCCCTTGAGGGCTGCAGCTATAGCTACACCCTATATAAATGCTGGACTTACATCAGCACACTGTTTTATAAAATCATTTATAGTTCCCGTTCTGCAAATCGGCCTTAATAAAGCCTGACAGGTGTTATTAGCATTTTCAAAAGCCAGTTGTTTGATTAGGATATCGGCTGCCTCTTCATTAGTGATTACTCGCTTGACTGCCTGTATGAGGCGAGAAAGGAAATCCTGATACGGTTCCTCGACCTTCTGTTTAACCTCTGTAAGGGTGGTTGTTTTTCCTACTGTACAAGGTAGGGCTTTCCAGGCATTTACTGCACAACTGTTTACTTTAATAAGTGCTTCTTTGGGCATATACATTTGCTCCTGAGCCGTGATAAAATCACCTTCTACTAATATCATGTCTAGGGTTATTCCTCCTCTGGAATTTTTGCTAGTGGCTACAGCTCTCTTAGCAAGATCATCATATTCAGTTTTTCATAATAAGTAATTGCCTCCTGAGAGACAGGCTTTACAAACCTGTGACCAATCATAAGGAGTCATCCATTTACTGGCTAGGGATTCTACCAAGGTTTGTGTGTAAGGAGCTAGAGGTCCATATTCACAGCAGGCCAATTTTAATTCTTTAAGTATTTTGTAAGGTATAGGCTCCCATGTGGGGTTTTCATCCCCCTCACTCTCATACACGAATGGGAAGCAGAGTGAGAATTCAATATCTCCACTAGCTTCAGGTTCTCTTATCGCCCTTTGAAATTTAGACATGGAGCTCATAGGAGCCGGAGAACCTGGTTTAGGCTTCTTTTCTGATTTAGGGAGCCTGTTTTGATTGGGAGGGCTTTTCTCCTCTCTACTGACTGGAAAGGACCAAGGGTCATGTTTATGATATTTATTCTCCTTCCGATCAGTAGGCATAGCTAAATTGCTCTTAGATTGAACTGGAGACAATAATGATGTGTCCTCTCTAGATGGAGCCAAGGGACTATTTAAAGTTTGAGAAAGTTCAACCTTTTCTGCCTCTGGTGCCAAGGTGTCACAAATTAAATTCCAGAGGGAAAGGGTATCTGCCGGGACCTTCTCAGATCCATGGAATCTGTAATAAGTCTTTAATTGCTCTCCTACTTCAGTCCAAGTTTCTAAATTAACAGTTCCTTCCTCAGGAAGCCATGGACATACTTCTTGTATAAAACGTTCTGTCTGACTCGGAGTAACCTTAACTCCTCTGCTAGCAAGCATATGTGTTAAAAGATCAATACACAGTCTTTATTCTTTAGACTCAGTATGGCCCAGCTTCTCAATCTAAGTTCTGTACTATCTACCCTCTTACCCTATTTATCCTCTATAGGGGCATCTGCAGCACCCTATGGTGCAGTCCTATCCATCCCGAGTGGGAGGGGGGGGCGGGGGGGCTTACCTAGGGGAATCCTGTTCAGGCGCCAGGTGTTGGGATCCAACACCAGCAGGTTCAGGGGTTCCCAAAGATGTGGACGGAGTTGACGAGGAAGGAAGGACACGGAGGCAGCAGGGTTCAGTTGATCAGCATAGCCAGGTTCTCCAGCCAGGTTCTAGCCAGGTTCTCTCTTTATTCTCCTGTTACATCTGTATTTATACCAGTTGATTTTAATCCTATCCATTCTATTCCAAAGGTTAGTGTGTTTGTTATCTCCATTCCAAGGTCACTACTCTATTGTTCTGTTAAGCTACAAGGAAGTAACTGAAGGAGATTATCCTAAGTAAAGATTATGTAGTTTAAGCGTGATTGTTCATAGTTAAAGTGATTAATTACCCACCTGGCACTTAGTTAAGGGGTTTTATTCCCTTCTTAGTCCTGTTAATCCCTAACTCCAGGGAAAAATCCCCACCTGGGGAAACAACCTTTCTCAGAGAGGTGACCTTGGTTAAAACACATAGCGCTAAGAAGGGTAGCACACATATTAAGAACATTATGCCATATATGCCAGGTCCCTTGAGACATATGCTGTGCAGATGTTTCTTCCTTGCAGCGACTGTGTCAAGCAGTAAGGATGGACCAGCTTCTGGCAGGAAGGTTGAGAACCACTGTCTTAAATTCACTAGCAAAAGGATCTATACTTACTTAAGATGTTTGTTCTTGTGTCTTATACATGCACCTATAGAAAACCTTGTGGACAGTGGTATGCACTTTTGTTTATAATGGTTTTCTGTAACTGGTTATAGGCTAAATTTTTGTTATTTGTTTACTTTATTGCTAGTGTAAAGGAAGCATAAGAGGAATGCCTCGACAGATAGACTGGGAAGATCAAAAACTCCTGTGGCATAGGCCTGCGATGTCAACCACAGTAGTGCTACCACCTGCTCAGTATGTGAGACTTCATGAAGTCTTAGAATTTTCAAGGCCCACAATGACACGCAGAATTTATATGTTCTAGTAGCCTGGTGCATGAAATTCATGCACATGGGTAGGGGGTAATGGGGATCCCTCAGTCTGGCCTGCATCCTCTCAAATCTGGGACCCCTCGGGGAATGTCTGACTGCCTGTTTGTTCCCCCACTTTTAACAGATGACAGCTCCATTGTGTGTCTTTCTTTTCATGCTTAAACCCATTGGAATTAGTAGGGACTCAAAGTGTGTATACATTTTGTGGTGACACTCTGTATATCTCTAGTCAGCCGTGAAAGGAACCAACTGTGGATTTGGAACCCCCAGACAGGGAACCTCGCTCACTCCCCGCATGTCTCCCCACTCCACTTTCCACTTTCACGGGCAGCGGGAGAATCAATGTTTTCTCTCATTAACTCAGAAAAGCATGTCCTGCCACCAGCTGCCCAGCAGGCATGTGCCAGGATCCACACGAGCAAGGCTCAGTCAGGGCAGCCTTTGCTCATGGGTGCTGGCACCCAAAGTGCACATTCCTCCTCTGCAGTCGCCCTGACTATGCCACCATTTCACTGAGAGGACGGAACTCCTCGCCTCATCTGGGTTCATGATCTTTAACGCTGACCAAAGGCACCTCAGTGAGGGCCGCCCACACCCACCAGGTGTGTCTGTCTGTACCTGCTCTTGCCTCAGCACCTGCATTATTAGTCCCACAGAGGTGATCTCGTTGCTGCACTGGCCTCTGCAGGAACAGGGCATTACCACTCCGCCCTCTCACTGTCATCTCAGAGACACTCACCCTCAGCACCCAGAACACCCAGACACTCTACAAAGGACATGAATGTGCTGGAGGGGGCCTGCACACGTCCTGTGGGACTTACCTGCCGGGAGCAGACCAGGTGGGGCAGAAGCCAGGCATCCCATGCTGCCACTGCCACTCTTTGCCTTCACACACTGCAGACTGGCATGGAGTGACAGGGGTGGGGCCGGGTGGGCAGGGACGCCTGTCCCCATCCGCTTGGCACCTGTACACGTGCACTCTGCCAACAGGCCCACCATCTTTGTTGTGTTACTTTGCATACTCATCCTGATTGGCTGGTGAGCGTAGCAGAGGGGACGGTCAATTTACATGCTTGTCTTTTATTAGTGTATATATTTCTAAGGTTATAGCAAGATCAAAGAGAGAATCTAAGAAAAGCCTCCAGGTTTGAAGCACTTACTATGCTAACTCTGTCATTTTCCTAACTGTCATTGTTTTTCTTCAGTTGTGCTAAACCTGGGGTATTGCAAATATAATGACTTCAGCCTTGCATCTTTAGTGTAATACTACACATAAGCAGCCTTTGATCACTGATACATCATTTCATAAGGCCTCTGGTTATTGAAGTCATAGTATCTCACAGTTAATATCTAAGGAATTGACGAATCACAGCCTGCCTCTAAATTACAGAAGAGAACGGGTTGTCTGATGTATGCACAAAGACACAAATTTAGGTCAAAGGAAACAGGAAGCAATCACTTCAGAAATAGTGCACTAGGACAGAGTCTGATAAGTGGTGTGTTATATTTGTGCCCTTTAGATGTCTCAGGCTTCAGATCAAGTCTCTTTCTGAACACACAGAGTCCAGATGGTGGAGGAGGGATGCAGCAGGAGAGAATCAGTCTGTGACACTGCAATTTGTCCATCTGGTAGAGAGCTCTCATGGCCACCACTTGTCAGGTGGCTTATTAGTTAGTACGTGGTCGAGTGATTTGGACCTACATCCAGGATGGGTCTGAGTCCCTGCTTCCTATGCTCCTATCTAACAGGGGTGATGCATTTGCCGTTGTCAGTAGGATCTCCTAAAATCGAGGTTGATGACCATTGACTAAGATGGTAATTCCTTGCTGATGCATGGGCCACTGTTGAAACTAGACTCTCTTCATAGGAGGGGAGAAATTCTGTCTCAGTTTTAGCAGCCAGCTGACCAGAGCATGTTAATTGTGGACCCAGTAAGATCTTCCCTCATTCCCCCCCACTTTTCAATATTGGTACATGTTCTCACTAATCTGTTTTGCATTTGGTGAGGACCTTTGGTTCCCCTCGGGCTGTTTAATTTCTACTACCATAACTTTGAGTGTGTGCGGTTTTGTCTTTGGTTATCATGCTCTCTCCAAAACAGTGAAAGATGATTTCAACCCAAGGGTGGGTGTAGTTGCCCATCTAAGATGTTTCTAAATAGCACTGACAACTCAGGTTGTAGGCCATAACTACTAAAAGGTGGCTGTGTTGTGCTAAGGCCTACCATGTGTATGCCTTAAAATGGTTTCTAATTGGTGCCAGATATTTGAGACAGATTCATTACAGCTGGATATTTCCCAGTTAACGCAAGGGCAGAAATGATAATGGTTAGCCTCAAATTTTTTAAATCCTATTTCTAGGGCTTTGCCATATCAAGAAAGGGCAAAGTTATAAGACAAAAGTAAGGGGGATGGGTGAATACAGCCCTTGTGGGCAAAGCTATAAATAAGTACATTTATCCATGCCACATGAAGCCTGCTTGTTTATGATATTCTCTTTCTGGTCATAACAGCAATTAGCACTACCACTAAATCAATGGCTGCATGTCATGCACTTGAGGGCACCTTAGTTTGCTCTAGCAATGACAGCACATCTGAGGCGGCAGCTACAATAAGAGATTCTACTGGGTAGAGCTTGATGTAATTTACAGTCATTCTTAGGATCAATGGGGTTTTTGTAGGGGCCAGATTGGTGATTTGAGTGGGACCTGATAGAGACAACCACGCTGCATGTTTTAGTCTTTTCTTTCCCCCGATACAATTTTAAATTTAATTTTACTCAAACTTCACAAAATCCAGACACACTTATAATTTCAACATGTGAATTTGGGAGGCACACGATCACGTAATCTACAACACACCCCAGTCAAGATACACAAGTTTTCCATCACTAGAAAGTTCTCTCCACTCCTCCATTCCCAAGTCAGGAAATTTTAAATTCTGTGATCAGAACTGGTTTTGGAGTGTTCTAGAACTTCATAAAAATTAAATCATATATTAAGTTGCTTTGGTCCTGTTTCTCTCTATCATCATCATCATCATCATCATCATCATCATCATATCTGTGAGACACATCCATGTTCTTACACGTATCAGGAGTCTTTTCTGATTTACTGAGGTATTCCATTGGACAAATATACCCTTTTGTTTATCCATTCGTCTATTGAGTACTGGTTGTTTGTTTCCATTTGGTAGGATAAATTCATGAATAATGCTGCTATGAATATTCATGTGCAAGTCTTAGTGGGCAATTAATTTCCTTGGCCACATAAACTAGGTGTGAGTTTCACTCTACAAGAAACTATCATTATACACCCTGGCTTTTCTATTCACGACATCTGTTTACACTTCCTTTCCATCACTCAGCCCAACTTCATTTAAATCCTATTTCTAGGGCTTTGCCAAATCAAGAAAGGGCAAAGTTATAAGACAATAGTTACAAGAACTTTTAAAAAGTGTGAGAGAATCTAATTCTCTCCTCAAAATTCTTATACAGAGAAGCTTCCACTCTCCTCACCATTCTCCATATTAATGTCATGTTGACCTATTATGTTCTAGGCTTGAGGAAAAAAGCCACCGAGTGTCTTAAAGTTGCCACAAAATCCACTGATCCTTTCCCTGAGTCTTCTCCAAGAGACCAGGGGACCTTTCAGCCCAGACTCCCTACATCACTGAGCAAAGCCTCCCCCAAAGAATGCACCATTGTTCTGTAATAGCTACCCCCTCCCCCGCCCAGTCTCTAGGGGTGCCAAACCTCCAGCCTCTCTCTGCTCTCCTCCTGCTGGAAAAGGTGCTACAGCAGCTTTACTCTGGCCTGCACTCTCTATGGTCACAGGTTCCCTCGCTCATGGCGCCTGCCTGGGCCAAGGCCCACCTGACGGGGGCTCTCTGGCTGCCTCTCCTCTGGCTACTCCTGTCTCAGGTCAGTTGTTCCCATGCCCTACCAGGATGGCGTTTCACTTCCTCTGAAATTGTGATCCCCAGGAAGGTGTCCCACAGGCTGGGCGGAGCTGGGGTACGAGGCCAGCTCTCCTACAGGATTCACTTCAGTGGCCGAAGACATGTGGTTCACATGAAGGTCAAGAAGAACTTGCTGCCCAGACATTTTCCGGTTATCACCTATAACGACCAAGGTGCCATGCAGGAGGACTACCCCTTTATCCCTCGAGACTGCTACTACTTCAGCTACTTGGAGGGGGTTCCTGGATCCATGGGCACGCTGGACACTTGCTATGGGGGTCTGCGTGGCATGCTGCAGGTGGATGACTCGACTTATGAAATCGAACCAATGGAGGCTTCTTCCAAGTTTGAGCATGTGATGTCTCTGCTTGTGAAAGAACAACCAAGAGAGGACGAAAGTTGTAAGATTGAAAAAGAAGATGCAGATCTAGCATATGAAGAGGCAACATTTGCTGAAACCCCTAGAGCAGCGCCCGTGTATTTATGGTGGCCCCGTAGAAGAAATTTAAAACTTCACTACACAGTTAGTAACTCATTATACAGGAGCAGGCCTAATAAGACAGATCTAATAGAGAGAGTGGTGATGCTTAACAGCATATTACACAGCATTTTTCATCAACATCTTCTGGTTGTCAACCTACGTGCTTTGTGCATCTGGGACGATACAGATCACACGGACGTAACAAGGTATAACTCTGCGTCTAAAGCTGTGGAACAGTTTGGTTTGTGGAAAACTTATAATGTGTTTCGTCTTATTAGACATGATACTTCAATACTTCTTACAGGACATAAAATCGGTGGTCAAAACCATTTTGGCTTCCCAGATGGAATATGCAACCCCAACTGGGGGGCAATGTTTGTATATGTAGCAAATGTTCATCTATTTTTAGGTGCCGGTATCGCAGCACATACACTGGGTCATATTTTTGCCATGGAACATGATGTAGCTGGTTGTAAATGTTTTCGAAGAACTTTCTGTGTCATGGCTCCTACACCAGGTCTTAACGATATGTTCAGCAATTGTTCTTATACGCGTATCCACTATCGATTACACTGCTATGATGAATGTTTGGCTTACACAATGGCACCATACAATAATTTTCCTTATGTAGCTCCTCGTTGTGGAGACAAGATCATAAATCAGCAGGAAGAATGTGACTGTGGCTCCTTGAAAGACTGTGCTGAAAACAAATGTTGTGAGACCAATTGTGCCCTCTCCCTTGGTAGTGAATGCAGTAGAGGAGAGTGCTGTGTTAACTGTAAGTATGCTAATCCTGGATGGATTTGTAGAGAGAAGGGTGGCATTTGCGATCTACCAGAATACTGTGATGGGAAAAAGGCTACTTGTCCAAATGACTTCTATATCCAGGATGGAACCCCGTGTTCACCTTTAGCTGTTTGTGTGAGAGGAAACTGTAGTGACCGTGACATGCAGTGTCAAGCTCTATTTGGCTACAAAGTGAGAGATGCTCCGCAAGTGTGCTATGATACACTGAATGTAAGGGGTGACCGATTTGGAAGCTGTGGGCAGGTCTTCAGCAAGGTGGGAGAAAGACATAAACCATGTGAAGAAGATGATGTTCTTTGTGGAACGTTGCACTGTCGTGATGTCCAACAAGTACCTGGTGGAGGTGAGCACACTACATTTCATCAGCTCTTAGCTAAGCAAGAAATATGCTTTGGATACGATACACACTTTGGGATAGACCTGCCACCACTTGGGTTAGTAATAGATGGTGCAACATGTGGGCCAGGAAGTTACTGTTTTAACCTGAATTGTACTTTTCATCAAGACATGGCCTTTGACTGTGATGTCCAGAAATGCAATTTCAGAGGAGTGTGCAACAATAATAAAAATTGTCACTGTCAGGTGGGGCGGAGGCCACCACTGTGTGAAAACAGCGGACCGGGTGGTAGTATAGACAGTGGCCCTCCACCTGACAAAGAACCATCTGCTCGTGGCAAAATAAGCATGAGTATAAACCAGACTCTAGTTATAGTGATGATTCGTTCAGCCCTTCTACTGTGTGCATTCATTGTTGGCTGCATTTCACACTTAAGTACAGATGAGGATGAAGAGAACTAAAAACTAAACTGGTACAGAAACAGAATCCCCACAACTTTACTAAATGCTAACTGGAACCTACACAATGGGTAAATCACATTGCACTTACTGGGAGAAATGCTCAACCCTCACTCTGATAATGACATCATCCTACAGCTATTCCAAGGTTGTCATCTTGAAATAAAGTGACTTGGAAATTTAAAAAGGTCCAATGTGTTTCAACTCATTTTAACACGTCAGATGTGGCCATATTGCTAATATTCCCGTAGATGACAGTAGGAACTCTTAGATCAGCGGTTCTCAACCTGTGGGTCACAACCACTTTGGGGGTCGAACGACCTTTTCACAGGGGTCGCCTAAGACCATCGGAAAACACATATAATTACATATTTTTTTTGTGATTAATCACTATGCTTTAATTATGTTCAATTTGTAACAGTGAAAATACATCCTGCATATCAGATATTTGCATTATGATTCATAACAATAGCAAAATTACAGTTATGAAGTAGCAACAAAAATAATTTTATGGTTGGGGGTCACCACAACATGAGGAACTGTATTAAAAGGTCCCAGCATTAGGAAGGTTGAGAACCACTGTCTTAGATTCACTAGCAAGAGGACCTGTACTTACTTAAGATGTTGGTCCTCGTGTCTAACACATGCACCGGTAGGAAACCTTGTGTACAGTAGTGTGCACTTTTGCTCATAATGGTTTTCTGTAACTGGTTATGGGCTAAATTTTTGTTATTTGTTTACTTTATTGCTAGTGTAAAGGAAGCATAAGAGGAATGCCTCGTCAGATAGACTGGGAAGATCAAAAACTTCCATGGCATAGGCCCATGATGTCAACAGTAGTGCTACCACGTGCTCAGTATGTGTGCCTTCATGAAGCCTTAGAATTTTATGCTTTCAAGGCCCACAATGACACGCAGAAATTATACCTGTTCTAGTAGCCCGGTGCACAAAAGGAGGCCCCTCAGTCATCCCTGCACCCTCTCCAATCCGGGACCCCTCGGGGAATTTCTGACTGACTGTTCCCCCACTTTTAACAGATGACAGCTCCATTGTGTGTCTTTCTTTTCATGCTTAAACCCATTGGAATTAGTAGGTAATCAAAGTGTGTATACATTTTGGGGGACACCCTGTATATCTCTAGTCAGCCGTGAATGGAACCACCAGACAGGGAACCTTGCTCATTCCCTGCATGTCTCCCCACTCCACTTTCCACCTTCACGGGCAGCGGGAGAATCAATGTTTTCTTTCATTAACTCGGAAAAGCACGTCCTCTCACCCACAGCCCGGCAGGAGTGCACTAGGACCCACGGGAGCGAGGCTCAGTCAGGGCAGCCTTTGCTCCTGGGTGCTGGCACCCAAAGTGCACATTCCTCCTCTGCAGTCGCCCCGACTATCCCACCATTTCACTGAGAGTACAAAACTCCTCGCCTCCTCTGGGTTCCTAATCTTGAACGCTGACCAAAGGCACCTCAGTGAGGGCTGCCCACACCCACCAGGTGTGTCTGTCTGAACCTGCTTTTGCCTCAGCACCTGCATTATTAGCCCCGTGGAGGTGATCTCCCTGCACTGGCCTCTGCAGGAACAAGGCATCACCACTCCGCCCTCTCACTGTCATCTCAGAGACGCTCACCCTCAGCACCCAGAACACCCAGACACTCTCCAAAGGACATGAGCATGCCGGAGGGGACCTGCGCACATACTGTGGGGGACATAGGCATGCTGGGGTGATGGAAGTGTGGCGGAGGGGCGGGAGGAACTTGCATGCACCTTGGTCTGGGACTGTTGCAGGCAAGCGAGCGTGACATAGTGCTGAGGGGCATTCGCACGCCAATGGGGGAGGAGAGGATGTGCACACCAGAGGCCTGTGGCTTCGCAGATCGACAAAACCCCGTGGTGTGGCCAGGAGGACGTCAATCTGGCCCACCATGGTGGCTGTCCTTGTGATCTCACATCTCCTGGGTCTGGAGGCGGGACTTGCACAGCCACTCCTTAGCACTGATGGCCTTCAGGCACTACTTCACCAAGGCTCATCTTGGTGTGCTCACGGCTGCCACCGCTGCCATGTGGGGAGTACAGGCTGTCCTCCACTGTCCACAAGCACTGCTCTCCTGCCTGGAGCAACACAGGTGCAATGGAAGCCTGGTGTCCCACCCTGCCACTGCCACTCCTTGCCTCCATGTCCTGCAGACCGGCACGGTGTGACCGGGGTGGGGCGGGGTGGGATGCCTGCCCCTGGCCGCTTGGCGCCTGTGCACATGCACCCTGCCTACAGGCCCGCCATCTTTGTTGGATTAATTTGCATACTCATCCTGATTGGCTGGTGAGGGTAGCAGTGGGGACGGTCAATTTACATGCTTCTCTTTCATTAGTGTAGATATTTCTAAGGATATAGCAAGATCAAAGAGAGAATCTAAGAAAAGCCTCCAGGTTTGAAGCACTTACTATGCTAACTCTGTCATTTTCCTAATTGTCATTATTTTTCTTTGGTTGTGCTAAACCTGCAGAATTGCAAATATGATGACTTCAGCCTTGCATCTTTGTTATAAAACTACACATAAGGAGCCTTTGATCACTGATACATCATTTCATAAGGCCTTTGGTTATTGAAGTCATAGTATCTCACAGTTAATATCTAAGGAATTGATGAATCACAACCTGCCTCTAAATTACAGAAGAGAACGGGTTGTCTGATGTGGGCACAAAGACACAAATTTAGGTCAAAGGAGACAAGTAGCAATCACTTCAGAAATAGTGTACTAGGACAGAGTCTGATAAGTGGTGTGTTATATTTGTGCCCTTTAGATGCCTCAGGCTTCAGATCAAGTCTCTTTCTGAAAACACAGAGTCCAGATGGTGGAGGAGGGATGCAGCAGGAGAGAATCAGTCTGTGACACTGCAAGTTGTCCATCTGGTATAGAGCTCTCATGGCCACCACTTGTCAGGTGGCTTATTAGTTAGTATGTGGTCGAGTGATTTGGACCTTCATCCAGGATGGGTCTGAGTCCCTGCTTTCTATGCTTCTATCTAACAGGGGTGATGCATTTGCCAATGTAATGATGTTTACTTTGAATTTATATTAGTTCACACAAACACTCCATCCATGCTTTTGTTCCGGCCCTCTGGTCCAGTTTAAGACCCATTGTGGCCCTCAAGTCAAAAAGTTTGCCCACCCCTGAGTTAGTATGTGGTCGAGTGATTTGGACCTTCATCCAGGATGGATCTGAGTCCCTGCTTCCTATGCTCCTATCTAACAGGGGTGATGCATTTGCCGTTGTCATCAGGATCTCCTAAAATTGAGGTTGATGACCATTGGCTAAGAGGGTTATTTCTTGCTGATGCATGGGCCACTGTTGAAACCAGACTCTCTTCCTAGGAGGGGAGAAATTCTGTCTCAGTTTCAGCAGCCAGCTGACCAGAGCCTGTTAATTGTGGACCCGGTAAGATCTTCCCTCATTCCCCCCCACTTTTCAATATTGGTTCATGTCCTCACTTATCTGTTTTACATTTGTTAAGGACCTTTGGTTCCCCTCGGGCTGTTTAATTTCTACTACCATAACTTTGAGTGTGTGCAGTTTTGTCTTTGGTTATCATGCTCTCTCCAAAATGGTGAAAGAAGATTTTAACCCAAGGGTGGGTGAGTTGCCCATCTAAAATATTTCTAAATAGCATTGACAATTCAGGTTGTAGGCTATCACTTCTTTTTTAAATATTTTTATTGATTTTAGAGAGGACGGGAGAGCAAGAGAGAGATAGAAACATCAATGGTGAGAGGGAATCATTGATCAGCTGCCTCCTGCACGCCCTTTACTGGGGATTGAGCCCACAACCTGGGCATGTGCCCTTGGCCGGAATTGAACCTGGGACCCCTCAGTCCACAGGCCGACACTCTATCAACTGAGCCAAACCAGCTAGGGCTAGGCTATCACTTTTTAAGGTTGGTTGTGTCGTGCTAAGGCCAACCATGTGTATTCCTTAAAAGTGGTTTCTATACCGATACAGCTCCTAGGGCAGTGATGGCGAACCTTTTGAGCTCGGCATGTCAGCATTTTGAAAAACCCTAACTTAACTCTGGTGCCGTGTCACATATAGAAATTTTTTGATATTTGCAACCATAGTAAAACAAAGATTTTTATTTTTGATATTTATTTTATATATTTAAATGCCATTTAACAAAGAAAAATCAACCAAAAAATGAGTTCCCGTGTCACCTCTGACACACTTGTCATAGGTTCGCCATCACTGTCCTAGGGCATTGGAAATTAAAGAGAAAATAAATAAATGGGACTACATCAAAATAAAAAGCTTCTGCATCGCTAAAGGAACCATCAACAAAGCAACAAGAAAGCCCACTGCATGAGAGAACATATTTGCCAATGTTATCACTGATAAGGGTGTAATCTCCGACATTTATAGGAAGCTCATACAACTTAACAAAAGGAAGATAAACAATCCAATCAAAAAATGGGCAAAGGATCTAAATCAGTGGTTCTCAACCTGTGGGTTTTGACCCCTTTGGAGGTCGAATGACCTTTCACAGGGGTCGCCTAAGACCATCCTGCATATCAGATATTTACATTACGATTCATAACAATAGCAACATCACAGTTATGAAGTAGCAACGAAAATAATTTTATGGTTGGGTGACAACATGATGAACTGTATTTAAAGGGCCAGAAGGTTGAGAACCACTGACTTAAATAGACACTTTTTAAAAGAGGACATTCAGAAAGCCAAGAGACATATGAAAACATGCTCAAAGTCATTAGTCATCCTAGAGATGCAAATCAAAACAACAATGAAGTACCATCTCACACCTGTCAGAATGGCTATCATCAACAAATCAACAAACGACAAGTGCTGGAGAGGATGCAGAGTAAAAGGAACACTCGTACACTGCTGGTGGAAATGCAGACTGGTGCAGCCACTTTGGAAGACAGTATGGAGTTTCCTCAAAAAGTTAAAAATGGAATTCCCATTTGATCCAGTGATCCCACTTCTAGGAATATATCTCAAGAAACCAGAAACACCAATCAGAAAGGATATATGCACCCCTATGTTCATAGCAGCACAATTTACAATAGCTAAGATTTGAAAACAGCCTAAGTACCCATCAGCAGATGAATGGATTAGAAAACTGTGGTACATCTACACAATGGAATACTATGCTGCTGTAAAAAGGAAGGAATTCTTACCATTTGCAACAGCATGGATGGAACTGGAGAGCATTATGCTAAGTGAAATAAGCCAGTCAATGAAAGAAAAATACCACATGATCTCACTCATTTATGGATAATAAAGACCATTATAAACTGATGAACAAAAATAGATTCAGAGGCAGAGCATCATTGAACAGACTGTCAAACTATAGCGGGAAGCCCGGGGAGGGTTGGGGGGTGGTAAGAGATCAACTGAAGGACTTGTATGCATGCGTATAAGCATAACCAATGGACACAAGACACTGGGGGGTACGTAATACTTTAAGCAATAAAACAAAATTTTTTTTTAAAAAAAACGTGGTTTCTAATTGGTGCCAGATATTTGAGATAGATTCATTACAGCTGGACACTTCCCAGTTAACACAAGGGCAGAAATGCTCAGGGTTAGCCTTAAATTTTTTAAATCCTATTTCTAGGACTTTGGCATATCAAGAAAGGGCTAAGTTATAAGACACAAATAAAGGGGATGGATGAATATAGCCCTTGTGGACAAAGCTATAAATAAGTACATTTATCTATGCCACATGAAGCCTGGTTGTTTATGATACTTTTTCTGATCATAACAGCAATTAGCACTATTACTAAATCAATGGCTGCATGTCATGCACTTGAGGCTGAGGAGGCTAAAAGGCTAATTCCAATGTAACCCTGATATTTGGGGGTCGGGGGCAGCTAGCAATCTGAATCTGTGCCAGCACGCCCAGTGTACATTCTTGATAACCTATAATTAAGTCACTACCTCTTTTCCAGGAACTGGTCTTGCAGAACCTGTTTTCTAAGTACAGAGGCCATAAAACTGTGAACAGTGCACTGCCCCAGAGTGGGGGTGTTATTAACGCTAGTGCCAGGCCAGACCATCAGATATGGCCTGGAGACGCCCAACACCTGGCCTTCTTGCAAAGCCCGAAAAAAGGACCAGAAGCATAATCCATATTTGCGGGACAAAGACCCCAGAAAGATATAAAAGAGAAGCCCCCTGCATGTTACTTTACTCAGATTTGGGAAGTTATTCCGCTGAGTCTGCCTGTGTAATAAACAGTGTAACTCCTTTTCTCTGAAAGCATTGCTTGGTTTTTCTTTGGTCTTCTGCAACAAGGCCACCTTAATTTGCTCTAGCAATGGCAGCAAATCTGAGGCAGCAGCTACAATAAGAGATTCTACTGGGTAGAGCTTGATGTAATTTACAGTCTTTCTTCAGGATCAATAGGGTTTTTGAGTGGGATCTGACAGAGACAACCACTGCTGCATGTTTTAGTCTGTTTTTTTTAAATACAATTTTAAGTTTACTTTTACTTGAATTTCACAAAAGAGAAAGAGAAGTTGATGGAATTGCTGAATTCATATAAATATTTCCTTAGACAAGAGAGACTTCCCCTAAAATATCCCTTCAGTGAGAACATTAAAGGTTGAAGTCATTATGATATTTTCTAAGGACATATTTTCATTTTTGTTTGTATAGAGTAGACTGACTTCTTGCTGTGAAAGATGAGTTTTTTGGCCCAGCCACACTGGCATGAACACGCAGTTCTGAAGATACTGAAGCCCTTCTGTACCAGTTAGTAAATGTCAGCCACTGACTCTCCCCAGCTCCCTCTCTCCTGGCTGCCCCATCCCACTGCCAGGACCAACCCCAACCCCATCTCCCCGGGACCCAGAGCTACAGGGAAAAGGGGACTGTGGTCCTGTCTCCCAGTCCCTTCAACACCCACCACTTCTCCCCAAGCAGCTTAGTTTCCATCTGTTTTATATAATGGCCTTACGTAAGGCTTTGTTTGCAGAAAGTATTCAGTGTGAAAACCCCTGCTCAGGCCATTGCAGGTTTGCACAGTCCGGGATTTTGGAGAATGGAGGCCTTTCTCCCAAACACACTAGCTCCTTATAAAGTCAAGTGCACGTCTGCATCCTAGTGTAATTACTTTGCATCCAAACGGGCAACAGACACAGGCCTGCGGGTATGGAGACGACCCCTGAACCTGCTCCAAATCAGATGAGGCAAAAGGTGCCCAGGCTCAAGTGGAGGTGGCAGGAAGGGAGTGGGCTTTGCTCCGTGCCCAGCCCTGTGCCAGGTGTTCACATCCCAGATCCTCTTCAAACCTAGGAGAGGTGTTTCTTTGCTCTCTCCCCCCCCCCTCCTCCTTCCTTCCTTCCGGATTTACTGAGCACTTGTCTGTGCCAGGGGCTGGGGTACAAAGGCAAAGCTAGCATCCCCAAGACCTCACAGCCCCGTGAGAGCATCAAGAAAACAGCTGTGACTGGAGTGGGTGCAGGATGCAGGGGGAGCCCCAAGTGACTCGGGGAGGGTTCTCCAGTGGAGTTAAAGCCGAGCTGGGATTTGAAGGATGAGAAAGGGCATTCAAGGTGGAGGGAACTGCATGTGGGAAGGCAGGGGGGCAGGAAACAGCCGGCCTGGTCTGAGAACTGTGTGAGGGGGGTGGAGCCCAGGTCCAGGAAATCTGCTGGGTGAGGTTGGGGTCCCAGAACCCACTGCCTGGACCCTCTGCCTCCTTGACCTCCTTTGCTCTTGGCTGTCTGGCCAGGAAGAGCCCCACCCCCCACCCGCACAAAAGGAGGTTTTGAAGCTGGAGAGAGGGAGTTGGGAAGGAGGGGCCAGCTGGTGTGAATTTTTGGATTGCTTCTCAGAAATCTCCTCCTCCTCTGACATCATGGCAACCAGGTGGCAGCTGGGGGAGCCACCTGTGAGCTGGGCTGAGTTGAGGGGGAGGTGGGCTGGGGGTAGGGACCTCTGCTCCACATCTCTGAGCCTCAGTTTTGGCATCTAGAATATGGGCTCAACAACCCAGTTGATGGCTCCTGTCAGCCCAGATGCTGTAGGAAATGGAGGCCCAGGATGGACTCATTAGGGGGAAGGCCTGGGACAGGGGTCGGCAAACCGCGACTCTCGAGCCACATGCAGCTCTTTGGCCCCTTGAGTGTGGCTCTTCCGCAAAATACCACGTGCGGGCAACAACATACAAACCTGACTCACCCAAACTTTCCAAGGAGATGCAAGGCCATTGTTCACATTAGCGTTTGTCAGTCATTGTCATAATTTAATTTTATGGATATTGTAAGGTCAATTGTAAGGAATTTAATTTTAATCAATAAATAATATCGTTATTAAGTATGATATCAAGTTTTATTCAACATACCTATAGTTTAACTAAGACTTAAAACTTTAAGTAAAGTTTATTAAGTTAATTTTAGGGAACGTTGTGGAGTGAAAGAAGATGTAGTGTCGAGGATTGAGAAAGGTATGTTGAGATGGTTTGGACATATAGAGAGGATGAACGAAAGGAGATAGACAAAACAAGTATACAAGATGAGTGTGGATGGGAGAGTTGGAAGGGGTCGACCTCAGCGAACGTACCTCAATCAGATTGAGGACGTTTTTAGCAAAGGCCAGCTTAGGAGTACCCTAATTAAGTTAATAACAATGTACCTACCTATATAGTTTAAGATTAAAAAATTTGGCTCTCAAAAGAAATTTCAATCGTTGTCCTGTTGATATTTGGCTCTGTTGACTAATGAGTTTGCCGACCACTGGCCTGGGAGGGAAGGGCGGGGCTGGGGAGTGTCCTGAATCATCCAGCAGCTGAGGGCTCGCCAAAGTGGCGAGAAGTCCCTGAGAAGCCTGCCCTGGTGTGCCCACTGCCCTGTCACTGCCGAGGAGCCCCTCGGGGGGGCAGGAGACAGGGAAGAGGATCAGGCACAGGGATGAATCTCTCTGTGAACCCCTGCAGTGAGAGATCTAAAGGGTGAGAGGGCTGGGGCACAGGGCTCAGCTGTTCCCAGAACCTGGTCAAAGCCCCCAAAGGAGGGGTCTATTTCCTGGGGCTGCTGCTCTGATGACTATAGACTGGCCTAAAGAAACAGGAACATATGCTTCTTTATTCTGGGGCCAGAATCTGAAATCAGGGTTTGTGGGCTGTGCTCTCTCAAAGGGCTCCAGGGGAGGGTCCTTCATGCCTCTTCAGCTTCTAGGGGCTCCAGACCAGCTGCATCCCTTCAATCTTCACGTGGCCCCATCCCTTGTTCACATGCCCACTCTCACATGATCACGTGGCCCTGCCCCCTTGAGATCTTGGATGGTCTTTGTTTCCAGGGTGCCACCTCACTGGTTGGCTGTCTGCCCCTGCTCCATGCCCAGCAGACCCTTTGCCAAAGTCCTGTCAACAGACCCTTTGCCAAAGTCCTTCCAGAAAATTGTTTGTGTGTGCCATCTCTTTATTGCTGGGACTGTGACAGCTGGGATTGAAAAGGAGACAGGAGAGCAGTGGTCCGTCCAGAGTCCATGCAAGAGGTCTAGAGGGGCCCTAGCTGGTTTGGCTCCGTGGAAAGAGTGTTGGCCTAAAGACTGAAGGATCCCAGGTTTGATTTTGGTCAAGGGTACATGCCCCAGTTGTGTGGCCTTGATCCCCAGTAGGGGGTGTGCAGGAGGCAGCCAATCAATGATTCTCTCTCATCATTGATGTTTCTGTCTCTCTCTCCCTCTCCCTTCCTCTCTGAAATCAATAAAAATATATATTTTTAAAAAGTCTAGAGGGGCCTGTGCAGTCCCTGGATGGCTGGGGTGCTGACTAGGAAGCAGAAATCCCTCAGGGCAAGTGGGGCACACACAATCACCCCACACTCCTGTGAGAAGCAGCTGTAGCTCATTGTACAGGTGAGGCTACTGCAGCACAGAGAGAGCTAGGGACTTCCTCGGGAGCACACAGCAGTGAAAGGGCAGAGCTAAAAATGGAATCCTGGGCTGCCCAGAGCCTGTGTCTCCTTTACCTGTGACCTCTGGGTAAGTGGCCCCTCACCCTGTGGCCATTTGCTCTGATGGGCTTCACCCTTTCCTCCACTCCCCCTCCTTCACCTCCAGAGGACCCTGGTCCTGTCATTGCACCAGCGCCTCTGGGCAGCTGATCTCTTTGTCCTGCGGTTCCTCCCAGCTGGTAACCTTGGTGGAGTCCTGCTGCATTGGGGTGAGGGCCTTGTATGGAGAAAGCTCTGCCTCCCCTCTTCGTCTGTGGTTTAGATTACAAAGTACCTCGAGGTACTTTGGCTTCTGCTGCCTGCCTCCCCTGGCAGATTTTGTTTTACCTCTAAAGGAAATTGATTTGGAGTTTTCAAACTGGCTGGCTTCCTGCTCTGTGAGACGTGGCTCTGCCCCAGGACTACCTGGTCCAAGTCCCTGATGGATGCCACCCCTCCTCTGTGCAGCATCTCTCATCCCCTGGAGCCCTCATTCAGTGCTCAGCACTCCCCTACCACTCCAGGGACCTGCTGAGCCTGGGCCCCAGCCTGTCACTAGTCCCCCACAGCCCCAGGGTCCTCAAACCAGACTGGGAGGGGCTGGTGGGTTGACCCCTTAGGCTTAGACAGAGGAGTGCAGACACCAAGTAGGCACTCCTCCCTCCTTAGCCCCTTCCCCGCAAAACAAACAAACAAACAAACAAACAAACAAAAAAGTCATGAGCACTGAGTCTGTGCTGACATCCAGCTCCTGGAAGGCTGGGCCTGCGCAATGTGACCACCAGAGGGGACCCATCTGCAGAGTGACAGGTGGAACAGGCCTCCCAGGGCAGCTGGATGCCTACCTGGCCCCAAAGCCATCCTTCAGCCTCCCATTCACCCCTGCTGAGGGGAACCAGGTGTGGTTTCCACCCAGCCCAGCTGCCTGCCTTGGGAGGTGGCAGAGGTGTCACCCTCTGCTGGCCCGCTCCTGTTAACTGCAGAAGGTAGAGTCATCTCTGCAGCCCAGTCAGTGCCCACTGGGAGCCAGACTAGCACATCATTCCCATTTCACAGACATGAGGCAGGCCTAGGCGCTCCCCTCAGCTGGGTTGGAGCAGAGTTGGATTGGGAATCAGGACAGTCTCTGCCGCTGATGTGTGTGGTCCCCATTTTCATGAACCCAGGAGGCTCCAGGGCCCTCTGTGTATTTGTCACTGCAGCTATGTGCTTAGGACATCCTCAAGGCTCCTCCAGGTTGTAGCCCATGCCAGAGTCTCCCTCATGTTTAAAGCTGAGTAATATTCCTTCCTACAACTGGACTTCCATTGTTTACCCATCATAGGTCCATGGACACCTGTGTGGCCCCCACCTTTGGGCCGTTGTGAATAGTACTGAGAGGTCCCTCCAGGGCACAAGCTGGGATGTGGTGGCCAGGACTTGTACGCAGTCTCTAAGATCAAAGCTCTCTGCTCTTTCCTCCACACATTGCAGGAACATCCTGCCAGGTGCTCTGCTCAGAAATAGGAGGGTACAAATCTGGAATCCAAAGTCTTATCTGAGACAATAACCAAGATGGCGGCATAGGTAAACACCGGAGACTGCTGCCGCAAACAACCACTTCAAAAATACAACTAAAAGACGGAACAGACATCATCCAGAACCACAGGAAAGCTGGCTGAGGAGAGACTCTTCAACTAGAAGGAAAGAGAACAGCATACCGAAGCTCAGAAGAGGCGCAGCGTGGAAAATATAAAGGTACCGAGGTGCGCGTGCAAAGCGGGCTGGTGGCTGAGGGCGCGGTTGTCGTTTTCAATCAGGAGGGAGTCTCAGACTCTGGGCTCCAGATCCGGGCGAGTCTCTAGGGACTCAGACTCAGATGGGAGAAGCGGGATTGTCCGGCATCAGTTGGAATCTGAGGGCAGCCTTCTCTCCGAGGTTTGCAGTGGCGGCCGGGGTTCTGAGAAGCAGAGCCTCTAGGACCGGGACTGAGAGCAGCCATAACTGCTCCCTCCACCCGCCCTGTTGATCCCGCCCTGCCCAAGCCCTGTGCAGAGCCATTTGCTGGATCGCCTCAGGCAAAGGCTAGATTAGCACCTCCCCAGAGGACAGAAGTTTTCCACAGAGCTGATTCTCACAGCCAGTCAGCCTGGTGGTCAAATCCCTCTAGTATTAACTACAACAATCAAGGCTTAACTACAACAAGACTGCGCACAAAGACTACTAGGGGGTGTACCAAGAAAGCGTAAAAAATGCGGAGACAAAGAAACAGGACAAAACTATCAAGGGAGGATATTGAGTTCAGAACCACACTTTTGAAGTCTCTCAAGAGGCTTCTAGAGTCTGTCGATAAACTTGATGAGATGTACAGGAAATCTAACGAGACCCTCGATGGTGTGATAAAGGACCATCTAGAAAGTAAGCATACACTGACTGAAATAAAGAATATTATACAGACTCCCAACAGCAGACCAGAGGAGGGCAAGAATCAAGTCAAAGATTTGAAATGCGAAGAAGCAAGAAACACCCAACCAGAAAAGCAAAATGAAAAAAGAACCCAAAAATACGAAGATAGTGTAAGGAGCCTCTGGGACAGCTTCAAACGTACCAACATCAGAATTATAGGGGTACAAGAAGATGAGAGAGCGCAAGATATTGAAAACCTATTTGAAGAAATAATGACAGAAAACTTCCCCCACCTGGTGAAAGAAATAGACTTACAGGTCCAGGAAGCGCAGAGAACCCCAAACAAAAGGAATCCAAAGAGGACTACACCAAGACACATCATAATTAAAATGCCAAGAGCAAAAGACAAAGAGAGAATCTTAAAAGCAGCAAGAGAAAGAAACTCAGTTACCTACAAGGGAATACCCATACAACTGTCAGCTGATTTCTCAACAGAAACTTTGCAGGCCAGAAGGGAGTGGCAAGAAATATTCAAAGTGATGAATAGCAAGAACCTACAACCAAGATTACTTTATCCAGCAAAGCTATCATTCAGAATTGAAGGTCAGATAAAGAGCTTCACAGATAAGAAAAAGCTAAAGGAGTTCATCACCACCAAACCAGTATTATACGAAATGCTGAAAGGTATCCTTTAAGAAGAGGAAGAAGAAAAAGGTAAAGATACAAATAGTGAACAACAAACATGCATCTATCAACAAGTGAATCTAAGAATCAAGTGAATAAATAATCTGATGTACAGAATGAACTGGTGATTATAATAGAATCAGGGACATAGAAAGGGAATGGACAGACTATTCTTGGGGGGGAAAGGGGAATGGGAGATGCGGGAAGAGACTGGACAAAAATCGTGCACCTATGGATGAGGACAGTGGGTGGGGAGTGAACTGGGAGGAGGGGAGTTATGGGGGGGAAAAAAAGAGGAACAAATGTAATCTGAACAATAAAGATTTAAAAAAAAAGAAAAGAAAAGTTCTTGGATTTGGTTTAATAAAAGTTGAAATAAAGTTCTTGACAAAAAAAAACAACAACAAAAAAACAAAGTCTTATCTGAGACCTGGGACCTGGGGGGGGCGGAGGAGCACTTCTCAAAATACTGCTGTGTCTACTACCACCTAGTGGCAGCATATGATAATTGCAGGGAAACCTTGCATCCAAATAGGCAGCAGGCATAGGCATGTGGGTATGGAGACAATGACCACCCTGAGCCAGCTCCAAATCGGATGAGGCAGAAGGTGCTGGAGTCCAGGCTCCCATGTTTTAGTCTTTAACGGTGGCACATATGTCCCTCTTCCCATCCAGAACACAATATTGTCTTTGATTTATTGTGCTGGCCGGGGTTAGAGGGACATTTAAGAACTTCTACCTGCAGTGTCACGATGACACTAAGGACCCTATGAGAATGTTATTCTAACTGCTGAAGCTGTCAATCCCAATTACCTACCTGGGTTGGCCTGAAGACCACTGAACCCACTGTAATCTCTACGCCAGCTAGGACTCCACTTATGGACTGATGTCCAAAAGCTGACACTATAACAATGTCCATGATGATGTTTTCTAGCTCTGGGCATCCATGTCAATGCAGACGCTATATCCAATGATCCTCTCAACTGTAAATATTTATATGGTTGGCATACAAACTCCCAAGAAAATGGCTATAGATCTCTTGAGGGAAGGACTGAGATAATCATTACATTATCTACACTAATAAAAGAGAAACATGGTAATTAGTGTGCGACCGCTACCCTTTTCATTGGCTAATCAGTGAGTATATGCAAATTAACTGTCAGCCAAGATGGCGGCCGGCAGCCAGGCAGCTGGAAGCGAACATGAGGCTTGCTTGCTCCAGTGACTGCAGACTGCAATGTTCCCCGCCTCACTTGCCGGCCTCTGAGTTGCAACTCTAAGCAACTACGTACTATGTTGCAAATGTAGAAGCTAAAAAAAAACCCAGAAACCAGCTTTCATTCAGCCGGGCTTTAGCAACATTGTATCGATGTTTTCAGCGCGAGGCCTCAGAGCTAAAGCTGGCCCCGAATAAAAAAAAAAAAAAAGAAAAAGAAAACAAGGAGCAGTTGGAAGCTTCAGTCACTTGCTTCCGGAAAACAGCCCTCAGCCCCTCACCCAGACTGGCCAGGCACCTCAGTGGGGACCCCTACCCTGATCCAGGACACCCTTCAGGGCAAACCAGCCGGCCCCCACCCATGCACCAGGCCTCTATTCTATATAGTAAAAGGGTAATATCCTCCCGGCACCAGGATCAATGTGACAGGGAGCAGCGCCCAAACCCCCTGATCCGCCCTGCGGCTCTGTGTGTGACAGGAGGCAGGGCCACAACCTCCCTATCTGCCCTGCTCTGTGCCTGATAGGGGGGAGCTCCCCAATCCCCTGATTGCCCTGCGGCTCTGTGTTTGACAGGGTGCAGTGCACCAACCCCCTGATCGGCCCTGCTCTGTGTGTGACAGGGTAGAGCCATAACCTCTCCATCGGCCCTGCCCCGAGTGTGACAGTGGCGGCGCCCCAACCCCCTGATCGGCCCTGCTCTGTGGGTGATAGAGGGTGGCGCCCCAACCCCCCTCCACGGGCCTTGCTCTGTGTGTGACAGGGTAGAGCCATAACCTCCCCATTGGCCCTGCCCTGAGTGTGACAGGGTGCAGTGCCTCAACCCCCTGATCCGCCCTGCTCTGTGTGTGACAGGGTATGGAGCCCCAACACCCCTAATGGGCCCTGCTCTGTGAGTGACAGGGTGGTGCCGCAACCTCCCCATCGACCCTGCCTTGAGTGTGACAGGGGGCGGTGCCCCAACCCCCCAATCGGCCCTACCCTGAGTGTGACTAGGGGTGGCATCGCAACCTCCCAATCCGCCCTGCTCTGTGCATGACAGGGCGGCGCCCCAACTCCCCAATCAGCCCTGCTCTGAGCCCAACCAGGGGCTGCACCTAGGGACTGGGCCTGCCCTCTGCCACCCGGAAGCAGGCCTAAGCCAGCAGGTCATTATCTCCTGAGGGGTCCCAGACTGCGAGAGGGCACAGGCTGGGCTGAGGGACCCCTCCTCCCCCCGAGTGCACAAATTTTTGTGCACTGGGCCTCTAGTATCTATATAAATAAAAAGCCAGTGACTGTAATGCCATGACAACCAGAACGACCAGTCACTATGACACCCACTGAGGCCAGCGAACCCTCCCAATCGGGGGTGGAGCCGGCCAGCCAATTCCCCTGTGGCCCCTCCCTCCAGCTGGCCCTGCCCCTGATTGCCCCCCTTACCCCAATAGGGAGCAGAGCCAGCCAGCCAACCTCCTGCAGCCCCTCCTCCTGCCCAGCCTCACCCCAGATCAGACCCCCCACCCCAATTAGGGCAGGGCTGGCCAGCCAGCCACCTGCAGCCCCTCCCTGCAGCTGGCCCCATCCTTGATGAACCCCCACCACCCCAATCGGCTTGCAGCCCCTTCCCCAGACAGCTCTGCCCCCGATCAGCCCCCTCCCCAACCCCATTTGGGGGTGGATGAAGCAGAAGGTGCTGGAATCTGATTGGGGTGGGGCCTGCCGGCCAATCGCTCTCAGCCCCTCCCCCAAGCCAGCCAGGCCCTGATCAGGCCCTGATTGGGATGGGCCAGCTGGCCAACCTCCTGCTGTCTCCTCCTCCCGACAGGCCCAGCCCCAATCTGCCCTGATCGGCGCCGGGCCAGCCAGACCTCACCCATACAGGAATTTGTGCACTGGGCCGCTAGTCTATATATATAAAAGGCTAAGTATCCGTCCTTCCCTCCAACCAGTAGCTATGATGAGCAATGACCACCAAGGGGCAGGTACTCTGACCAGTAGCTATGATGTGCACTGACCACCAGGGGGCAGACGCTCAATGCAGGAGTTGCCATGACCCGCACTAGCCATCCTATCTAATAATAGACAAACATGGTAATTAACCATACCTCTGACATGCTTCCCATTGGCTAATCAGGGCGATATACAAATTAACTGCCAACCAAGATGGCGGCCAGCAGCCAGGCAGCTGAAGCGAACAGGAGGCTTGCTTGCTCCAGTGATGGAGGAAGCCAAGGTTCCCCGCCTGCCGCTGCCGGCCTCTGAGCTGCACTGTAAGCAACTATGGTGCAATTATAGAAGCTAAACAATCCCCAGAAACCTGCTTTCAGCCAGCCAGGCCTCAGAGCTGGAGTTGCAACAGTGTTTCAATTATAGAAGCTAAACAAAGCCCAGATACCTGCTTTCAGCAGCCGAGGTCTCAGAGCTGGAGCCAAGCCTCAGAGCTAAAGCTGGCTCTCAGCTCCAGTGACAGCCATAGAAGGTAAATAAATCCCAGAATAAAAAAAAAAGAAAAAAGGAGAGGTTGGGAGCTTCAGTCACCCACCAGCCTGAAAACAGCCCTCAGCCCCTCACCCAGACTGGCCAGGCACCCCAGTGGGGACCCCCACCCTGAAGGGGGTGTGACCAGCTGCAAACAGCCATCATCCCCTCATCCAGGCTGGCCAGGCACCCAAGTGGGACCCCCACCCTGATCTGGGACACCCTTCAGGGCAAACCAGCTGGCCCCCACCCGTGCACCAGGCCTCTATCCTATATAGTAACAGGGTAATATGCAAACTGACCCTAACAGCAGGAAGACTGGGAATGACTGGTCACTATGACACACACTGACCCACCAGGGGGCAGACGCTCAATGCAGGAGCTGCCCTCTGGTGGTCAGGGCGCTCTCTCATGGGAGGAGTTCTGCTCAGCCACAAGCCAGGCTGATGGCTGCCAGTACAGCGGTGGTGGTGGGAGCCACTCCTGCCTCCTCAGCAGTGCTAAGGATGTCCGCTAGCAAGTGGACATCCCCCGAGGGCTGCCAGGCTGCCAGAGGGATGTCTGATGGCCATCTTAGGCCCAATCCCCCAGGAAGCAGGCCTAAGCCAGCAAGTGGTCATCCCCTGAGGGGTCCCAGACTGCGAGAGGGCACAGGCCGGGCTGAGGGACCCCCCCTCCCCGAGTGCACAAATTTTTGTGCACCGGGCCTCTAGTTTAAAAATAAACAGCACCACAGACCTGGTATTGACAAATCAACACTCGGCTTCCCCCAAGTGGGATACAGGCCCCGCCGTCACCCCGGAGTGACATCTCACCAAATTGCAGCCAATGCTGACAAGACCCCATGGTGTAAAATGCGGCCCACAGCCCAGCCCAGCCCGGAAATAGTTGCTGTGGCTGCCAGGTAATGACGTCATGCAGCAATGCTCAGCTTCCTCTCCCTAGCAACTAGCCTCCTTGGAGTTTCTTCAGCCCAGGAACCCGATTTGCTTTATAGCCAGGTGCAAACATTTTACAGTTCAACCAAATGTTTGTGAAGCATTTTCCTGTGCCTCGTCTCATTTGATCCTCACAGAAGTCCTGGAGTAGGTAGATAGGAGATTCAGTAGAAAGACAATGGAGACTTAGAAAGTTTAGACACTTGACCCGACTGAAAAGAATAAATGGTGGAACTTAAAAATGACTTCAGGTTTTCTCACTGTGCAGAATAGTCAAACGCTGCTATAGTTCAATATTTTACCCTTTCTTCTCCCTGCGTGATCTATAATAATAATGTGCTTCATGTTGATATTTACTTCTGAGTTGCTGACAATTACCTGAAAGCGAAGTTGGGGTGCTTCACTGGGCTGGAAAAAGTTTAGCTAAATCAGAAAGCAGATCTAATTAAGCAAGTTTATCTATCCTATATAATAAAAGGCTAATATGCAAATAGACTGAATGGTGAACAACCAGACAACTAGTCACTATGACATGCGTTGACCACCAGAGGGCGTGTGCAGAACATGGTGAACATTGACTGCAGTGGGATGGTGGAGCAGGTGAGTGGGGGTGCCAGAATAAGGCAGGGCATTGGCTGCTGTCATCAGGGTGAGCCTCTGGTGGTTACTAAAAATTCTTTGCTCCTGCGTGCCGCGGTCCCACCTGGCATTCACACCTGCTCCTGGCGCTGGCCCTGCTTGCACCTGCTGAAAGCGCTGGAGCTGCCGTTCGCACCCACTGCCAGTGCCAGCCCCACTTGCACCCACAGCTGGTGCCGGAGCTGCTACTCACACCCACTGCCGGTGCCCAGCACTGGTCCCAATCACTCGGCACCATCAGCAGGTGCGAGCAGTGGCTGCCAGCCTGATTGCTCCTGAGGGCTTCTCCACCTCCCCCTGCTCCTGAGGGGCAATCAGGGCAGCAATCACCACTCACACTTGCTGCTGGCACCACCCTCCATTGCTCCCCACCATTAGTGGATTCGAGCAGAGCTGGCACCATCAGCGCATGGGAGCGGCGGGAGCAGGGCTGCTGGCAGACAGGGGACTGGGGCCATGGTGGGAGGGGGTGGGTGGAAGCACAGAGGATGGGCTGAGACCCGCCCCTGTGCCTACTGTAGGTTCTCGGCCCACAGTTCCTTTCAAGGTGCATGACTTTGTGCACTGGGCCCCTAGTCTATCCTATGTAATAATAGACAAACATGGTAATTGACCATACCTTCGCTACGCCTCCCATTGGCCAATCAGCACAATATGCAAATTAACTGCCAACAAAGATGGCGGCTATTTTGTATACTGCAGGCAGGGCGGGACAGCGCAGCCGCCAGCGCGAGCTGCCATCCTGGGCTGCAGGCTGGCCCCAGAAGCCCCAGAAGCCCCAGAAGCTGGTGATCATGGGGAGATGGGGGTCCCCTGCCCAGGCCTGACACCCCTGGCGGTGGCATCAGGCCTGGGCAAGGGGCCGATCCTGTGATCGGAGGGTGATGGGGGTCGACGCCTCTGGCCAAGGCATCAGGCCTGGGCGGGGGGCGGAGCTGGCAATCAGAGGGGTCTGGGGGTCCCCTGCCCAGGCCTGATGCCTGAGCCAGAGGCATTAGGCCTGGGTGGGGGGCAGAGCTGATGATCGGGGATATGGGGGTCCCCTGCCCATACCTAAAGCCTGGGCCAGAGGCATCAGGCCTGGGTGGGGGGCGGAGCTGATGATGGGGGGGGTCCCCTGACCAGGCATGACACCTCTGTCCGAGACATCAGGTCTGGGTGAGGGGCCCATCTGGTGATTGAAGGGTGATGGGGGTCGACGCCTCTGACTGAGGCATCAGGCCTGCGTGAGGGTGGAGCCAGTGATCAGGGGGAGATGGGGGTCCCCTGCCCAGGCCTGAAGCCTGGGCCAGAGGCGTCAGGCCTGGGGGGTGGGGGGAGGAGGCAAGCCAGCAATTGGTGTGAACTACAGAGGAAACACCTTTTCTGACCGCTCATTGGCTAAGCTCCCTGTATGCCACTGGTAATATTCTTAGTAACTTGTATAATAGGAATCCAAAAAGGTGATCTAGGGTTTTTCACCACACTCCTGGTGAAAAAAACGAAGGTCCGCTGCTAGAGGACTAAGAAATGTCATATCCTGCCCTAGCTGGTTTGGCTCAGTGGATAATGCCTTGGCCTGCCGATGGCAGGGTCTGAGTTCAATTCTGACCAAGGGCATGTACCTAGGTTGCAGGCTCCTCCCTCGCCAGAGCCCAGGTCAGGGTTCATGCAGGAGGCAACCAATCAAAGTGTTCCTCTCACTTTGATGTTTCTCTCTGTCTTTCCTTTTCTCTTCCACATTCTCTAAAAATCAATGGAAACATATCCTCAGGTGAGGATAAAAAAAATAATAAAGAAATTATTATTATATGAAAGACACATCTTGAAAATGCCTAAAGAAAGTTGTCATTTTTTCATGGTGAAGGGACTGGAGTCCGTGTTGATGAAAAAACCTTGCTGGCTATGGTGACTGGCAGTGGCTGCAGCAGCGCGGTGATGGGGCTGGTGCCTTCCCCTGATCAACCCGGTCACCTCCCACAAAGGGAGTCCAGACTGCAGCTTAGGCCCTATCCCCAAGGGGATCAGGGATAGGGCCTAAGCTATCACTAGGACATCCCCTGAGGGCTCCCAGTATGTGAGAGGGGGCAGGCTGGGCTGAGGGACACCCCCCCCCCCAGTGCACAAATTTTGTGCACCGGGCCCCTAGTATATATATAAGAGCCTGAGCGACCGAACAACCAGTCGCTATGATGCACACTGATCAACAGGGGGCAGATGCTCAACACAGGAGCTGCCCCTTAATGGTCTGTCTGTTCCCATAGCAAGAGCATCACTCAGCTGACCTACCCGGCCCAGCAGCCCACCAGCCAGGCGGCAGCCACTCACTTCTTCAGTAGTCTTGCAGGTCCAATCTCCAGAGAATGGGCCAGGCACCAAACAATCCCTGACAGTGCTGCTGGCCTCCTGGAAGTTGGCCTCCAGCACTGTGGCCACTTCCCCTCCATAGATTCTCCTCAAGGAAGAAACAATATAAAAGTATCCACCAGTTGGCTCCTAACAACCAGCCTGAATGTCAGCAGGACGGGAATCCCAGGCTGCAAGGGTGTCCCATTGCCTTCCCAGAAGGCTGATCATGTCCCGGCCCAACCCCAACCCCCCTTAGGGTCCCACTGTGCACAGATTCATGCACCTGGCCTCTAGTACATATATAAAAGGCTAAGTTGACTCACACATGCACAATACATACAAACCTCTCGCTGGTACAAATTGCATGTATGTGTTTTGATCCGTCATTGTCAATCATAAATTTGGTTTACACATCTATTGTAAAGAAAGGGCGAATAGCAATATTAAAATATTTCTTCTAATTTCCTTTCAATGTGCACGAGTCCGTGCACCAGGACACTAGTGTTTGTCATAATGTTGATATGTCCTTCCTCTTAGGAAACCACCAGTCTCTTTAATCAACAGATTCTGGATCTGAAAATTGACTTTGTTCCAGGAAATGAACTGAGATCATGATTTTATATCCCTTTAAAAAAGAATCTATCCAGAGTTAGAGTTAACACTTTATTGAATTAGTTTTTGTCCTATGCAATATTTACATAGTTGAAATCTTATAGATGATATATTTTGGCAAATACTATACCATAAATTCTCTCACAAACCATTTTGAGCATATTTTTCTTAAAAACATTATAATTTATAGGAGATGCAATTTTAAAAACTTGTATATAAAACAAAATAGCAAGGTTATAAATTATATAATTTAAAATATATTGAATATGGTGCTCTAACCGGTTTGGCTCAATGGATAGAGCGTCAGCCTGTGGACTCAAGGGTCCCAGGTTCGATTCCAGCCAAGGGCAGCTGATTGATGTTTCCCTCTCATCGATATTTCTAACTCTCTATCCCTCTCCCTTCCTCTCTGTAAGAAATCAATAAAATATATTTAAAAATATATATATATATTGAATATGGTAATTTAAAAGGGTATTACAGAATATCAATATTGTCTTGATTACAGAAGATATGATGCTGAATGTAGAATTTGATCTTGACCTAGAAAGTTATTATAATGTAGTCCAATAGTGAGAAGTGATTAACATTCTAGGCCAGTGCCATTGCATGAGCAAAATTATTGAGCAGAAATGCATCTGCACTATAGGAGGCTATAGAATGGAGTTGAGGAGGCTACCCAATTCCATTTATATTAAAGTCAGACATAAATTTGTATAGAAATTGTGGAACCAGAGCAAGATATTCTTCAGAGGCAGTTGTTTCCGGGAAAGTGAAAGATTCTTGTTGCTAAGCAGCTAAATATAGAATCTAGTCACCTGAGAGACAAACGAGGGTGGGCTAATGTTTCCCTTTGTTATGTGAGGTCTCAACGACCAATCTTTGTTCATTGATGAGTGTAGTACTAACAGTCTAGGAAGAAAAGATCATGGAAACTACTGTTTCTTCTGCTGGTAAGTCATTCATCAAATTTGGCTCTATGTACAAGCTGATAGCCAGAATATTATGTTGGACTAGAGGCCCGATACATGAAATTTGTGCAAGGGGCTCTGCCCTCACAGCCCCACCTCCTCGGTCAGCCCTTGCATTCCCCTCTTCATCGGTAAGGTCGTCCGGACACTTGCTCTGCTGTTCGGTCTAATTAGCATATTAGCTCCTTATTATATAGGATAATGTGAAGTTTAATTTTTGTTTTGTTTTCCTTTTTAAAGATGAGAGAGACTTGAGCATGATGGGGTAAGGTGTTGTGGATAGGTTGACCTCGCGAGCCACATGCGGCTCTTTGGCCCCTTGAGTATGGCTCTTCCACAAAATACCACGTGTGGGCGCGCATGTACAATGCGATTGAAACTTCGTGGCCCATGCGCAGAAGTCGGTTTTCGGCCTGGGTGAGTCTATTTTGAAGAAGTACTGTTGATATTTGGCTCTGTTGACTAATGAGTTTGCCGACCACTGGGACTCTAGGGCAAACTAGAATGAATTGCTTACCCTAATTATCAGTTAAAAACCGGTAAAAATAACCTGACTAGTGTGGCTCAGTGGTTGAACATTGACCTATGAACCAGGAGATCACAGTCAGGGCACATGCCTGGGTTGGGGCTTAATCCCAGGTTGAGGGCATGATTGCCCTTATTATATTAGGTAGCCAACTGATGATTCTCTCTCATCATTGATGTTTCCATCACTCTCCCCTTCTCCTTCCCCCTCTCCCCCTGAAATCAATAAAAACACATTTTTAAAAACTGATAAAATAAGACAAAATAGAGTTGAAAGTAGGGAAAATTGACCGGATCAGTCCTCAAGTACATAGGAGATGTGATCTTGGATTGGGATATGGAGTGGGGTAAAGGAAAAGTAGAAATGGGCAATAATTCAGATTAGTTTGTACTGGTGAAAATCTTAGAAGCCATTTTATCTTTGAATTTGGCATCACTATAGATATACATTTATACTGTGTTCCAAAGTAATAAATCCATTTTATATTGTGCCCCAATGGCCGCAAACACCCCCCAAATTTTGGCATAAGAGTTGCTGTGGTGTATGGGAGTTTTGGTATAGAAATGGAAAAAGTATATGCTAGAATTAAACCAGTTTTCTTTCTTTTGCAAATTAGAATTACTGTAGAGCTTTTGGGAATTAAAGGTTTTGTCAGAAAGTGGTTGAAGTGATAGAACTGACCAACTAGACTCAAATGGAATGGAACTGAAGGCAGAGGCATGAGATTGAGAGAAATGGGAGATAATGAAAGACAAAAATATGTGGGTTCTCTTTGAGTTTAAGGAATAGGTATAGCATGAGTAAGGAGAGCTGGAATGATTAAAGTTATTGGTAAGTTGCTTGGGGTATAAGAAATGGTTTGGTTTTGCTTCATTTGGTGACGACGAGGTATAGATTATGACTACGGGTGGGTAAACTGAGGTACACTGAAGCTGAATTGGAGAGGTTGAAAAATCCTTCTGGTTTTCAGATGAGTTGTCTATATACTTGCTATTATTTTTCATGATTTTTGATGGAGCATAAGACTGTCTTGAAGTTTGTATAAGAATGATAGGGAGTGGTTAATGGAAGAGTGAGAAAAAAAAGTTAAAAATTAATGTAGTCAAATGTAGCAGGATGAATAGTTTGGAAATGACTTCATGGGGAATATAGGAACCCAGACTCTGAACCATGAAGTATATAGGGCTTCTGAGAATTGGATTTCTCTAAAGCAGCGGTTCTCAACCTGTGGGTCGTGACCCCTTTGGGGGTCAAACGACCCTTTCACAGGGGTCGCCTAAGACCATCGGAAAACACATATATAATTACATATTGTTTTTGTGATTAATCACTATGCTTTAATTATGTTCAATTTGTAACAATGAAAGTGGGGGTCACCACAACATGAGAAACTGTATTAAAGGGTCGAGGCATTAGGAAGGTTGAGAACCACTGCTCTAAAGTGAGCTTTAGGGAAAGCTCAAGTTTAATATGATAAGTATATGTACAGGAGCTCTGTGAAGAGGTTTAGGATTCATTTTGGTTCTCTTTCTCCTTCTTCCTCCCTCTTTCTTTGTCATAAAAAAAATAGAGCTGAAGTCATAAAGGAAGCGGTATGGACAGATGACATAGAAGGATTTGAATCAGGTTAAAAGAAGTATTGACTAGGGATTAATTCAGAGTCCAGCAGATTATTGGTAGTGGGTCAGGCATCTTCATTTCCATTTCCCCTACGCAAGCCTAATCAGATTAAATTAAAACCCAAGTACATCCAACTGCACCAATTATCAACATATAGCCAATTCTGTGTTATCTATAACCCCCAACTGCCCGCCCCCATTTATTGAAAGGAAATCTAAAGCATTTTCATGATTCATTAATCACTTTTCACCATTCAGTTCTTTCTCTCTCCCACTTTCCTTACTTCCCATCACCTTCCCCACCCTTGTTTTTATTTTCAATTTCAGCACTGAAGCTCTGCCAGGAATCAGATCCTTAAAGGCCAGCTCTGCACAATGACCAGCTCAGAGGCAGGAGCCAGAACAACAGTGCCTCACACACTCTTTTTGTCTGGATAGATGACTCCGTAATGGCAGCTCCATAATGGAGGCTAGTGAGGCCAGCGTGTCCATGAGAATTGTTATCCTGCTGCTCTGGGTTGGGGTGTTTCTATCCCTTTCTGGCCTCTCCCAGGCTAGGCTTTCTCAACACCTCAGCTCCCCAGAAGTGGTGGTCCCCCTGAAGGTGACAAGCAAAAGCAGAGGTTCACAGGTTCCGAGCTGGCTCTCCTATAGCATTCAGTTAGGGGGCTGGAGACACATTATCCACATGAGGGTCAAGAAGTTCCTGGTTTCCAGACACCTACCAGTGTTCACCTACACGGACCAGCATGTCCTCCAGGAGGATCAGCCTTTTGTTCCTGATGACTGCTACTACCATGGTTATGTGCAGGGGGTCCCAGGGTCCCTGGTTGCCCTCAGTACCTGTTCTGGAGGTTTTCAAGGAATGCTACAGATAAATGACCTTGCTTATGAAATCGAGCCCATCAGGCACTCTACCACATTTGAACACCTGGTGTATAAGATAGACAGTGATGGTACACAGTTCCCACCTATGAGATGTGGCTTGACAGAAGAGAAAATAGCACGCCAATTGGAGTTGCAAGAGTTGCCTAAGTCCACTCTGATGCAAAGTTCTTATATGAACTGGTGGACTCACTTGCGATTTCTTGAGCTGGCAATAGTTGTGGACCACTTTCGATACATTTACTCTGGAAGTAATGTGTCAGCAGTGCAGCGTGAACTACTTAATGTTGTCAGTATGATAAATCTCTTATACCGCCCTTTCAAGCTTAATGTAATTTTGACCGGAGTTGAGGTCTGGAATCAAAGAAACCTAGTTCCCACTGATGACATAGATCAGCTTCTGGATGACTTTGGTCTCTGGAAGTTTGTCAATCTTGATGGCCGACTGCAACATGATGTGGTCCATCTTTTCATAAAAAAATTTTTTGGGGTTAAGCTTGGTATTGCCTACACTTCAGGAGTATGCCGGAAGCCTTTTAATACTGGAGTTGATGTTTTCCTAGACCACAATGTGAACTCTTTTGCACTTACTGTGATCCATGAGCTTGGTCATAATATGGGTATGCAGCATGACACTGCATGGTGTGTGTGTGGTTTCAAGTGGTGCGTAATGGCAGCCATGAAACGGCTAACAGTTAAATTCAGCAACTGCAGTTATGCCCAGTATTGGGACACTACGATTCGTACCGGTTCATGTATTTACACTCCTCCATCTCCAGGGAATATTTTTAGTCTGAAGCGCTGTGGAAATGATGTGGTTGAAGAAGGAGAGGAGTGTGACTGTGGATCTGTAAAGCAGTGTGAACAAGATCCATGTTGTCTGTTGAACTGCACTCTGAGCCCTGGTTCTGCTTGTGCTTTTGGGCTGTGTTGCAAAGACTGCAAGCTCATGCCATCAGGGACTTTGTGCAGACAACAGATCAGTGAATGTGACCTTCCAGAGTGGTGCAATGGGATATCCCACCAGTGCCCAGAAGATGGATATGTGCAGGATGGGATTCCCTGTGGTGACAATGCCTACTGCTATGAAAAGAGTTGTAATAGCCACGACAAGCAGTGCAGGGAGATTTTTGGTGAAGATGCAAAGAGTGCATCTCAGGAGTGCTACAAAGAAATCAACTCCCAGGGAAACCTTTTTGGCCACTGTGGTCTAAATAGTACGACATACCTAAAATGTAATACCTCAGATATCTTCTGTGGGAGAGTTCAGTGTGAGAATGTAAGAAACATTCCCCATCTAAGAGATCACTCTGCTTTGCAGCACACACATATCAATGGTGTCACCTGCTGGAGTGTCGGTTATTATTTAGGGATAAACACACCTGATATCGGTGAAGTGAAAGATGGCACCATGTGTGGTTCAAGAAAGACCTGCATACAGAAGAAGTGTGTCAGTCTCCCCCTCCTATCACAAGTCTGCCTGCCTGAGACCTGCAACATGAAGGGAATCTGCAATAATAAACATCACTGCCACTGTGGCTATGGGTGGTCCCCGCCCTACTGCCTGCACAGAGGCTATGGAGGTAGTGTTGACAGTGGCCCGGCATCTGCCAGAAAAGGCGTGTTCTTTCTAGTTATGATTCTTAGTTTGTCTGTTTTGCTCCTACTGTTGACTACTGTATTTATATATCTCCAAAAATGTGTTGGTCCCTAGAAGACCAAGGCTCACCCTTCCGATTAAGAAAATGCCTCTAATTTAATATCTTACACATTATAAAGTTTTAGTTTCTTGGAGGTAGCAATGTTACATGCCTGAAGCACATTTCCAACAGTTCACCAAAAAAAAAATGCAGAGACCTTCCTTTATATAGATCAATATCAGAAACATTGCCATCAAGAAAAGGTCATTCCCAACATCTTCCTAACTACTATTCATTGTGTAAACAGCAAATAAAGCTCCAGTTTCCCTCTGAGTTGGTACACTTTGTGTTTCTTGAGTGCATATATGACTCATGGGAAAGCTGGGAGACAGACATCTAAAGGCCTATAAGTGAGTCTTGCCTCTCCATTTATTCCCAAAGTAATTTCTCAAAGGTAAAGAGAATACGTTCATTGTTGTCAACATAGTGAATACCATTTATCAACAGTTGGGTACTTATGTGATTTTGATTGGGATTGAAATTTGGAATCTTGGAAATGTTTTCCCAATGATAAGCATAGAACAAGTTGAGACTGCAAGGTCATGCCATCAACAGAATTCTGTAGAAACCAGGTCAATGAATATGACCTTCCAGAGTGGTGCAATGGGACACCCCATCAATGCCCAGAGGATGGATATGCACAGGCCTGGATTCCCTGTAGGGACAGTGTCTCCTATTATCAAAAGAAATGTAATGAAGTTGGGAAAATTACTTAAAATTTCTAACATTCTGCTCCAAAATCTGAAAAGGAAGAGGATGCTATTGCTTGTCCCACCCAAACTATTGGGTCTATTTGGTAACCCAAAGAAATTCCTGTTAAAGTATAAACAAATTATTGTTTAATAAAAACTCCTGGCCCTGTACCCTCTGTGTTTTCTAACCAAGTTTGTCTGCTTTCTGTGCCTTAATTTAGTGGTTTGGTATCCTCTTGGAGTATTTTCTTTGAATACCAGAACATACTCTCTGTGAGGGCAGGGTTGTTTATATCTGTTTTTGCATACTGTTTCATCCCAATATATAGAACAGTGCCTTATATACAATAAATATTTGAAAGAAACATTATAAATGGATTATCAATTACATGAAATTAATTAGGAAAATTAAAAATAAAACTTACTCCTGTTTTTATTTTTTTAAATATATTTTTATTGATTTTTTTTTACAGAGAGGAAGGGAGAGGGATAGAGAGTTAGAAACATCGATGAGAGAGAAACATCGATCAGCTGCCTCCTGCACACCCCACACTGGGGATGTGCCCGCAACCAAGGTACATGCCCTTGACAGGAATCAAACCTGGTACCCTTTAGTCCATAGGCCGACGCTCTACCCACTGAGCCAAACCAGTCAGGGCTTACTCCTGTTTTTAAAACCACTGAAGGTCCTGCTCAAAACTGGACATTGAATATTTAAAATAGTGTGTATTTATAATGCTCCCTTTGGTTCTTACCCTTCAGCAGCCTCTTTGTCCCAAATTTTTTTTTCCTATTCTGTTTTCAATGCTTTTGGAAAGCCTGTCTATTGGAAATACATATCTAATCAGGTAACCTCTATGTATGATCTAAATAACTTCTAAATGATAGTCTTTGTACATTTAGTCTTTTTGATATCATTTTCCATTATGTTTTGCATTCTTTGCACCCTCTGAATATTTTCTGTTCTGAATATACTTGGCTGTGTTGTGTGTCTGCACATCTGTACATGCAATTCTCATTCCAAAAATGCTGTTTACCACCCCCACCCCCACCCACCATCTGTACCCAGGCCCTGGAAAACTCCAATTTTTCTCTCCATAGAGTTTAAACATCATACCTTTGGAAAGGCATTTCCTTGTGAAATGTTATGTGTTCTGCTTATGTGCTTCTGTCACTTTGTGGTCATCCCTTTGATGCACTCTAGGAATATATGAGGATAACATCTAACAACCTACCAGCCAGGGATAGAAAGAAGAAAATGACATGTAGTAGAGCCATAGAAACATGGAACCATAAACCAATAACACAATCTGATTAAACTTGGAGAAGATCCACCTGTTTTAAGTGTATATGGCCATCTGGAGACAAAAGGCAGCTGTTCCAGTTTACTGTCTTTTGAAGTTGTTTTATTTTTGTTAAAAAAAATAAGGTACATTTGATGATAGTCAAATTTATCAATTGAATAATTCTTTTAAGCTTATATAGGATTTATATATTTTAAAAATATTTTTATGGCCCTAACCAGTTTGGCTCAGTGGATAGACCGTCGACCTGTGGACTGAAGGGTCTCAGGTTCGATTCCGGTCAAGGGCATGTACCTCGGTTGCGGGCACATCCCAGTAGTGGGTGTTCAGGGGGCAGCTGATCGATGTCTCTCTCTCATCAATGTTTCTAACTCTCTATCCCTCTCCCTTTCTCTCTTTAAAAAATCAATAAAATATATTTTTTTTAAATTAAAACAATATTTTTTTATGATTTTGTAGAATGAACCTCCCATTGCAAACATAGAGTCTTACCTGCTATTTTATTTGGATTCCCCAAAAAGCAAATGCTAAGACCAGGATTTAGGTTGAGTTAGCTTATTTGGAAGCACAAAAAGAGCATATTAATGAGCAAGTTCCCACTGTGAGCTACTGGGGCTATCCCCCTGCAGACTCAATAAGAAGCCATGTGAAGTACGCCTCAGAATACCCCTCCATGGCGCAGGAGAAAGCTGTCAGGAAAAGAAGTGAGCTACAACACTTAAAGTGGGAAACTGCCAGAGATGGACATTGTCTACTGTAACTGCCAGGGGGTAGGGTGGGCCATAAACCTCTACTGTATTCAGGTCCCCTAGAAAACAGATGCTAGGGCAAGGATTAAATGCAAATCTATCTTCTGTTGTACTGGCGACAACTCCTATATACACTAATGCCTTTGTACTTTACAGGAGTATGCTTGGCCCATTCAGGAGCAGGCTGGGAGCAAGAGGAGGTTAATACATCTGGAAGTAACTGTTAACCAATGAGAGATATTTTGTAAATATATCTCACAGCTTCCCCAATCCTCATGGGATAAGTGTGAGGTGTCTGACAATGTGTCTCAGACAGGCCGCAGTAGAATTCTGTCCTGGTGGCTCACATGGTCATCCATGTATGCTTGACTTGCTTTTAACCCTTTCCTGTCTCCGTTTTCCACTCTTTCACTATAGACTCACATCTTGGGACTGTATCTACACTAATAAAAGAGAAACATGCAAATTGGTGTCACGCCACTACCCTTCCCATTGGCTAATCAGGGTGATATGCAAATTAACTGCCAGCCAAGATGGCGGCCGGCAGCCAGGCAGCTTGAAGCGAACATGAGGCTTGCTTGCTTCAGTGATGGAGGACTCCAACGTTCCTCACCTGCCACTGCCGGCCTCTGAGCTTGCAGTTTGAAACATTGTTACAAATATAGAAGCTAAACAAAACTCCAGAAACCTGCTTTCAGCCAGCCAGGATCTCAGAGCTGGAGTTGAAACAGTGTTTCGATTATAGAACCCAAACAAACCAGATACCTGCTTTCAGCAGCCGAGGCCTAAGAGTTGGAACCAAGCCTCAGAGCTAAAGCTGACCCAGAATAAAAAAAGAAAAAAGAAAAAAAGGAGCGGTTGGGAGCTTCAGTCACCCGCCAGCCTGAAAACAGCCCTCAGCCCCTCACCCAGACTGGCCAGGCACCCCAGTGGGGACCCCCACCCTGAAGGGTGTGTGACCAGCTGCAAACAACCATCATCCCCTCATCCAGGCTGGCCAGGCACCCCAGTGGGGACCCCCATCCTGATCCAGGACACCCTTCAGGGCAAACCAGCCGGCCCCCACCCATGCACCAGGCCTCTATCCTATATAGTAAAAGGGTAATATGCCTCCCAGCACCGTGATCAGCGGAGCCACGAGGCCTCCCGGCACCGGGATCAGCGTGACAGGGGGCAGCGCCCAAACCCCCTGATCGCCCTGTGGCTCTGTGTGTGACAGGGGGCGGGGCCACATCCTCCCTATCCGCCCTGCTCTGTTCGTGACAAGGGAAGGCGCCCCAACCCCCTGATCAGCCCTGCTCTGTGCCTGATAGGGGGGAGCTCCCCAACCCCCTGATCGACCTACGGCTCTGTGTGTGACAGGGTGCGGCGCCCCAACCCCCTATCGGCCCTGCTCTGTGAGTGACGGGGGGAGCTCCTCAACCCCCTGATGGGCCCTGCTCTGTGCATGACAGGGGGGAGCTCCCCAACCCCCTGATCGCCCTGCGGCTCTGTGTATGACAGGGTAGAGAGCCCCAACCCCCGTGATGGGCCCTGCTCTGTGTGTGACAGGGGGCAGCGCCCCAACCCCCTGATCGGCCCTGCTCTGTGCGTGACAGGGGGTGGCGCCGCAACCTCCCCATCGACCCTGCCTTGAGTGTGACAGGGGGCGGTGCCCCAACCCCCCAATCGGCCCCACCCTGAGTGTGACTAGGGGCGGCATCGCAACCTCCCGATCTGCCCTGCTCTGTGCATGACAGGGGGCGGCGCCCCAACTCCCCAATCGGCCCTGCTCTGAGCCTGACCAGGGGCTGCACCTAGGGATTGGGCCTGCCCTCTGCCACCCGGGAGCAGGCCTAAGCCAGCAGGTCATTATCTCCCAAGTGGTCCCAGACTGCGAGAGGGCACAGGCCGGGCTGAGGGACTCCCTCTCCCCCCACCCCCGAGTGCACAAATTTTTGTGCACCGGGCCTCTAGTTTCTAATAAGCTGCCTCACACTCAAATTTTTATCTCAGGGACTCAGGGTCAGGGATGGTTAGTATCAGAAGTGTTCTTTAAAAGGAGATGCGTAGGATGTGAGATTCTAGAACTGGATTGCTTATTTGTCAGAAGGCCACTAGGACTCACAGTTGCAGCTGGTGGATTTGTAACAACTGGTGTGCTGCAACACCAGAAACTAAGACTCTCACTTGAGGGTGTTTAGATGAGGTACATATGGCAGTGGTGCCCTGGCTTATACAATAGCTCTCATGTTTGAATTAGAAATATGAAGATTATAAAGTTAGTTAACTGGTGAAGAAGCCATGAAGAAAGAAAATGACAGGCTTAGTTCCTATAACTCAGACATGGTGTGAAAGTCCTAAGACCTCTATGACAATGTTTGAAGAGAATCTCATTCTATAGACTGTGTTGAAAATGATACCCAAGATTTGTCACAAATATGCAGATTTATAAAGATTACTGAATTTAGAACTCTGGTATGTTTCCTATGTAAAAATCCTATTAAGGAAGAAATGCCATTCTGAGATTTAGGTTGACATTTGAGTGGCTGCATCTGAAAATTTGAATCCTGAGATTCTCATGAACACCCATGGCCAGCAGAACTCACTCCTTACACTTTGCTGGAAGAGCTCAGCATCTCATTGCCTGGAGACCATGTTCCACCAAAGATCATGCTTATCCTCCTAAAGATCTGTTCTTCACTTTTCCTTATTGCACCCAGACCAATAACTAGGGTCAGTACAGTTCTCAGTATGAGAAGAAGTAGATCACCGGTCAAGAGAGCTTTAAGAGCCAGGAATATATAGGAATAGATGCTGAGGATATTGTTTCAGGAGAAATAGAATATACGATTATACAAGGGAAAGCTTTTAAATAAGGGGGTGCTCAGCCCTAGCCAGTTTGGCTCAGTGGATAGAGCGTTGGCCTGCAGACTGAAGGTCCCAGGTTCGATTCCTGGTCAGGGCACAGGCCTGGGTTGTGGGCTCAATCCTTGTTGGGGGGTGTGCAGCAGGCAGCCAATCAATGATTCTCTCTCATCATGTTTCTATATCTCTCTCCCTCTCCCCTCCTCTCTAAATAATTTTTTTTTAAAAAAATGCAATAATTCCAGCAGCACGTTAGAATCAGTTCTAGGTATCTTTGCAAGAATGTTAAATCCTGAGCACCCCCTTATTTATTTTATTTTATTTTTATTTATTTATTTTTTAAACAAATTCACTTTCTGTGAAGACCTCGGTGACTCGCTGTGTCACCGAGTCAGAAACAGTGAAGTCTCTGTAGAAGTTTTTTTCTTCCTTCCTTTCTTTCCTTCTTTCTTTCTTTCTTTCTTTCTTTCTTTCTTTCTTTCTTTCTTTCTTTCTTTCGTTCTTTCTTTCTTTTTAATATATATATATATATATATATATATATATATATATATATATTATTGATTTAAGAGAGGAAGGGAGAGGGAGAGAGACATAGAAACATCAATGACCTTCTGATTCATAGGTAGATGTTCAACAACTGAGCCATGCCGGCCAGGCTGGAATTGTTGTATTTTTGAGGCTTGGAAATGTTGGTGGACTATAATAATTGAGGTACAGATGCTAGAACTACTTTGGCAGAGAAGTGAATATGGGGGTCAGAATATTTAGGGAAGAAGGTGTGTTGGAATGAATTTCTTACAAAAGACCAGAGAAACCACCGCTGACACCATTTCTCTGGAGGTCCCAGAGGAACGTCTTAACTCAAGCAATAACAAATGCACATGCCATCCCTGACCGGTTTAGCTCAGTGGATAGAGCGTCGGCCTGTGGACTCAAGGGTCCCAGGTTCGATTCTGGTCAAGGGCATGTACCTTGGCTGCAGGCACATACCCAGTAGGGAGTGTGCAGGAGGCAGCTAATCAATGTTTCTAACTCTCTATCCCTCTCCCTTCCTCTCTGTAAAAAATCAATAAAATATATTTATACAAAAAATAAAAGAAAGAAATACACATGCCGGTCAGAGGAAAGCGGTCAGCATTGGGACCTCAATGGTGGCTGTCTCTGTAGGCCTGGGTTGATGACAGGACCAGGTGCTATAGAACTGGGCTCCGTAGTGTCAGTGAAGGTCATAAGATTACAGAATAGTAAAAAAAAAAAAAAAAAAAAAAAAAAAGTATTAGTCCTTAACTATTAGAAACAAAGTGGTATAACTACTGTAATGGGCAATAAGGCTAGAATGACGAACTCTGGGCCCTGACCTAAATATATCTGAGGCCATGTATAATAGATTTTGGTTCTCCTAGGGATGATATAGGAGGGGCAGACAATGAGGACATTTATTGCATTATACAACAAAAAAAGATCAAGAGCTGGTGATCAACATACTGATGCCAACTTTTTCAGTGGGCATGTCTTGTCCAGTTTTCAAATCCTGAGTCAGATCAATCAATGAGCCATTTCCGATTAAAGGAAAAACCAGGTACCTTTCAGGAAGCACCCTGCAATGTCACCAAAAATATATGCAATAAATAACCCTTACCTTGTTTCCCCACTGGGTCTCGTTTCCCAAAGGTACTTGTTCCCCCAATGGATATACATGTACCAGAGTAACCACACAATGCGAGAAGGGGGAATACTCAGATCTTTTAAAGACTATCGGATGCAAGGTCTGACCTGACAGAGACACTACAAAATACCCCATGAAGGAGACCATGTGAATAAAGAAAATTCTAATCCCAGGGCATCTCCCAATGGGTCTGTGAACCCACTCTGTGGTAACTTCCCTGGCTCCTGAGTAAATAAATTCAGAAGATGACAAGGTCCTCATAATGGTCTTTGATCTATGAAGTAAGAGATATGATAGCAAAGACCAAGTGAGAAACCCTAAATATTTCCTTCATACCCACCTGTCTCCATAGCAAACAGAAACACTAACATATCATGAATGAAACAGCAGAGATTAATGCCACCACTTAACGGTTGCAGGTGGTGATCCACATCCTATTCCCATTTAATTCAATAGTATTTTTACAGCAAAGAATCACATGGGTCTTTGTGAGTGATAGTGAATTATCATCAACTTACACAAGTAGAAGCTCCAGTCATGTGCACTGTGCTGGATATAGTAACTTCACTAGAAGAGACCATCAAGAAAACCTAACAATCCCAAAATATCAGACATATGTTCTAGCAATATCTTTACTGACACAGCTCCTAGGACAATGGAAACTAAGGAGAACATAAACAAATGGGACTACATCAAAATAAAAAGCTTCTGCATCGCAAACGAAACCATCAACAAAACAACGAAGAAAGCCCACTTCATGGGAGAACATATTTGCCAATGTTATCAGTATATCCAATAATAGTATAATCTCCAAAATTTATAGGCAACTCATACGTTTTAGCAAAAGAAGATAAACAATCCAATAAAAAAATGGGCAAAGACCTTAACTGGTTTGGCTCAGTGGATAGAGCATTGGCCTGCAGACTGAAGGGTCCCAGGTTCAATTCCGGTCAAGGGCATGTACCTTGGTTGCGGGCACATCCCCAGTAGGAAGTGTGCAGGAGGCAGCTGATGGATGTTTCTCTCTTATCGATGTTTCTGACTCTCTATCCCTTTCCCTTCCTCTCTGTAAAAAAATCAATAAAATATATATATTTTTTAAAAAGGGCAAAGGACCTAAATAGACACTTTTCAAAAGTGGACATACAGAAGGCCAAGAGACATATGAAAACATGCTCAAAGTCACTAATCATCTGAGAGATGCAAATCAAAATGACAATGAGGTACCATCTCACACCTGTCAGAATGGCTATCAACAAATCAAGAAACGGCAAGTGCTGGAGAGGTTGTGGAGAAAAAGGAGCTTTTGCACTGCTGGTGGGAATGCAGACTGGTGCAGTCACTGTGGAGAACAGTATGGAGTTTTCTAAAAAAATTAAAAATGGAACGCCCATTTGACCCAGGAATCCCACTTCTAGGAATATAGCCCAAGGAATCAGAAACACCAATCAGAAAGGATATATGCACCCCTATGCTCATAGCAGCACAATTCACCATAGCTAAGATTTGGAAACAGCCTAAGTGCCCATTAGCAGATGAGTGGATTAAAAAACTGGTACATCTACACAATGGAATACTATGCTGCTTTAAAAAAGAAGGAATTCTTACCATTCGCAACAGCATGGATGGACCTGGAGAGCATATTATGCTAAGCAAAATAAGCTAGTCAGAGAAAGATAAAAATCACATGATCTCACATTTGTGGAATATAATGAACAACATAAACTGATGAACAAAAATAGATCCAGAGACAGAGAAACATCTAAGACCGTCAAACCTCAGAGGGAAGGCAGGGGAGGAGGTGGGGATAAGGGGGAGAGATCAACCAAAGGACTTGTATGTATGCATATAAGCCTAACCAATGGACACAGACACTAGGGGGTAAGGGCATGTGCTGGGGGGTGAGAGTGGCTGGGGAGAGGTAATGGGGGGAAAAGGAGACTTATGTAATACTCTAAACAATGAAGAATTTTTTAAAAAAGAAAGAAAACCTAATAATCCTAACTGTATAGGAACACAGGCAGATAGAAAATTGATCAAGAACAAAATTAAGAAATTGTCAGTATCAGGAAGGAGGGAATAAGGAGACATAGAGTTCACATAAATATAAAAAGGAAAAATAAAAGATATTATGAATACTTTATACTAATAAATTTGAGAAAAATAAGGGGGGAAATGCCTTGAAAAACATCATTCACCAAAATTGACACAAGATTTTAAAAATGAAATAGTTCTACCTCTGTTAAAGGGATTGAATCTGAAATCATAGATTCACATAGGATTTCAACAGTTAATTTTTTCAAATATTTTTGAGAAAACGCAAGTACTGGATTGTCAGGAATCAGAGGTCTTACCCTCATTAAACCTTATTTATAATTTCAAGGGAACGATCATATGGAATGGGTAGAGTCAGCGAGGTCCAGAACCACCAGCACCTACCTTTCATGTATAACTGGGGTATGAAGGTCCTGCCAATGCAGCCCAAAGGAAGAAAAATCTGACAGGAAACATTTGGTCCCTAGTGCGCATCCAGGTTGGCCAAGGCTTGTTCAGGCCTACAGAATAATTCAGTTTCTTTGTCTGCAAAACTGGTTTCATCCACAACGCTTTCCTTTCCAGGTGTTCATCCCTCATAAATGTCTTGCATTCTAAACTCCAATGTGGGGTCTGCTTCTGGAGAACTCCAACTATCACCAGGAAGTAATTACTGACCAAGCCCTAGGGCAGTGGTTCTCAACCTGTGGGTCGAGACCCCTTTGGGGGTAGAACGACCCTTTCACAAGGGTCGCCTAGATACATCCTGCATATCAGATATTTACATTACAATTCATAACAGTAGCAAAATTACAGTTATGAAGTAGCAACAAAAATCATTTTATGGTTGGGGGTCACCACAACATGAGGAACTGTATTAAAGGGTCGCGGCATTAGGAAGGTTGAGAACCACTGCCCTAGGGCCAGGGGAACAAAGAAAAGTTGAGCGTATTAAAGGAGCTCCTCTGCAGAGCAGGGACCAAGACTCTTTAAGGAGGGCAAGTGACCAGCTGGCGCTCACGCTTCAGGAACTCGGAGGAGGATCATCCTGCTAACCCCAGCACTAAACTCGCAACTCTGAGGGTGTCAGTGGCCAACTGGTGCTGGTGCTTCTAAGGAAGGATGAGGGTGGTTCTAACAAAGCCAACAAAACTGGAATCCCAAACCGAACATGGCAACCAGAGTGAATGGCCCCAGCCAAAATGACACTACGTGTAATGTTTAGCACACAGGAAAGTAAACTCCTTCTCCCCTCATCCTTCATTCCAGGCTACTTCTACTGCCCCCTTTTGGCATAGCTACCTGAAAGAGAGCTGGCAAAACAGAAATGGGGTGTATAGTGGCACATCCTGGACATTACGTCTTACAATGCAAAGGCGGGAGAAGGTTTACACCTGCTGTCTGTCCCTTCATTCGGGATACAGAAAGAGACGCCTTCCATGGAGCATTTGAGATCTTGCTCCCCAGTATGTTGTCAATTTGGCTCAAATACATTCTTTTTAAAACATATGTTTTTATTGATATTACAGAGAGGAAAGGAGAGGGAGAGAAGGAGAGAAACATCTATGTGAGAGAGAAACATTGATGGCCTGCTTCCTGCATGCCCCCTACTGGGATCGAGCTGGCAACCCGGGCATGTGCCCTGACCAGGAATAAAAAAGGTGACCTCTCAGTGCACGGGATGACACCCAACCAACTGACCCACACCAGCCAGGGCTCCAATAAATTCTTATAAACACTCTCTTTAAAAAAATAAGACGACTTCCTGACAAAATGAACCTTTAATATTGCTTGAAACACTGAAGAGGAAGTAAGAACATGCTAGGAATCCTTCAGTATAATATGATCCAGACATGAGAGATCCTTAAATTTTTTCTTTAAATCGTAGACATGTTTCTCTACTATTAAAAAGCTGGAGATTTTTTTAAATGAAGCAGAAGCCTTATTGTTCCCCTTTGTCCTCAGGTTCCTCTTCTTCTTTTTTTCCCTCTACCTCTTCTTCTTTTTCTGCCTCTACCTCTTCTTCTTCTTTTTTTCCCTCTACCTCTTCTTCTTTTTTTGCCTCTACCTCTTCTTCCTTTTTTCTTTTCTTTTTCATACAAAGCAGAAGGAAGCAACATAAAAATAAAGGAATAAGCCACAATAAAAAAAGGTAAGACAACTTTGCCTGTGGTCCTTTCGTAGAAGGAGGTGGGCCGCTATCAATACTACCTCCATCGCCTTTTAGCGTGCAGTTGGGAGGTGCCCACCCTTGGCTGCAGTGGCAATGCTGTTTATTATTGCAGACTCCCCTCATGTGGCAGTTCTCATTCTGACAGTCTTGTGATACAAGAGTCATATCGACACACTTCTGGTGGACGCATATCTTTCCTGGACCACACACTGTGCCATCTTTCACTAGACCAATATCAGGTATGGTTATCCCTAAATGATAATCAGTGCCCCAGCAACTGGTGAAATTTAACTGAAGCTGATGTACTGTAGTATGTTCTGTTAGCTTAGGAATAATTGATACGTTTTCACACTGAACTCTCCCACAGAAGATATCTGAGGTATTACATTTTCGGTATCCCTTGTCAATTAGACCACAGTGGCCAAAACGGCTTCCCTGGGAGTTGATTTCTTTGTAGCACTCCTGAGATGCACTCCTTGCATCTTCTCCAAAAATCTCCCTGCACTGCTTGTCGTGGCTATTACAACTCTTTTCATAGCAGTAGGCATTGTCACCACAGGGAATCCCATCCTGCACATATCCATCTTCTGGGCACTGGTGGGATGTCCCATTGCACCACTCTGGAAGGTCACATTCACTGATCTGTTGTCTGCACAAAGTCCCTGATGGCATGAGCTTGCAGTCTTTGCAACACAGCCCAAAAGCACAAGCAGAACCAGGGCTCAGAGTGCAGTTCAACAGACAACATGGATCTTGTTCACACTGCTTTACAGATCCACAGTCACACTCCTCTCCTTCTTCAACCACATCATTTCCACAGCGCTTCAGAATAAGCATTTCCCCTGTACTTGGAAGATTGTGTAGACATGATCCCTGGTTTAAAGTGGTCTTTGTAAAATCGGCATAACTACAGTTGGTGAATCTTTCTGCTGGCATTCTAATAGCACTCATGATGCAACCACTTTGTCCACACCAGCAGAATTCTTCATCATGCTGCATACCCAAAGTATGGCCTAACTCATGGGCCACGGTGAGGGCAAAAAGAGACCAGGGGTCTTCTTGGAAATTATTAACTCCACAGTCAATAGGAGGACGACATATTCCTGCAACATAGGCTATACCAAGTGTACTTATAAGTGAATTTTTAATGAAAATATGGGCAGCATCACAATGTAGCCTCGAAAGACTGATTTGTTTCCACTGAGCAAAATCCTCCAGAACCTGTTCTATGCTTATCATTGAGAAAGCATTTTCATGATTCCAAATCTCAATCGCAATCAAAATCACATAGGTATCCAACTGCTGATAAATGGAGTCCACTATGTTGATAACAAGATATACGTCCTCCTGCACCTTTGAGAAGTTACTTTGAGAGTAAATGAAGAAATTTCGATCTACCACCACAGCCAGCTCCAGAAACCATGAGCGGGTCCACCAGTTATCAGTTGAATTTTGTTTCAGAGTTGTTTTCGCAGCAGCCTCTTTTAATCCCAGTTGTTGGTGTGCTACATCCTTCTTTGTTAAGCCACATTGAATTGGTGGGAATTGTGTCTCATCACTGTCTATCTTATACACCAGGTGTTCAAATGTGGTAGAGTGCCTGATGGGCTCGATTTCATAAGCAAGGTCATTTATCTGTAGCATTCCTTGAAAACCTCCAGAACAGGTACTGAGGGCAACCAGGGACCCTGGGACCCCCTGCACATAACCATGGTAGTAGCAGTCATCAGGAACAAAAGGCTGATCCTCCTGGAGGACATGCTGGTCCGTGTAGGTGAACACTGGTAGGTGTCTGGAAACCAGGAACTTCTTGACCCTCATGCGGACAATGTGTCTCTGGCCCCCGAACCGCAGGCTGTAGGAGAGCCAGCCCGGAGCCTTAGCATCTTGGTCCCTGCTGGTCACCTTCAAGGGGATCACGACTTCTCTGGAGAAGCCCTGAGAGGGCTTGGCCTGAGAGTGGCCAGAATTGGACAGAGACACCCCAAACCAAAGCAATAGAAGATTGACCTTGATGTGCACCAGGGCCTCACCCACTGCCATTATGGAACCATCAGTCCAGGGCAGAGAAAGGCGGAGGCGTGAGGCACTGCTGGTACAGTTCCTCCCTTGAGCTGTTCAGGGTGCAGGGCTGACCTTTACAGATGTGTGTTTTAGAAGAGTTGGACCATCAGAGCTGCAGTGCTGAGAGTTGAAAATAGAGCTAAAATGGGGTGGGGAGGGGAGGGAGAGTGGGAAAGAGAAGGAGAGAGAAGAAAGTGAGGTAAAGTGATTCTTCAATTGGGACAACGCTTGAATGAATAAATTACCTGAGATTGCTCTTATTTATATGTAAGGGGAAGTGTGTGTGTGTGTGGGGGGGGGGGGGGCAAAAGGGTAGGTTTCCAGAAAAACAGATGAGACTTATCATAGGTGGATTGTGGTTGAACCCGGATAGTAGATACGTAAAGATTTATTACATTCTATTTTCTAAACATGTAAACTGGCATAAACATTTTTTATATTAAAAACACTGACCCATGCCCTAACCGGTTTGGCTCAGTGGATAGAGCATCGGCCTGCGGACTGAAGGGTCCCAGGTTCGATTCTGGTCAAGGTCATGTACCTTGGTTGCGGGCACGTCCCCAGTGGGGGACATGCAGGGGCGGCTGATTGATGTTTCTCTCTCATCGATGTTTCTAGCTCTCTATCCCTCTCCCTTCCTCTCTTTAAAAAATCAATAAAATATATATTTAAAAAAAAAAAACACTGACCTCTAACTCCCACATTTTTCCTCTACTCCAAATCAACTATGACCTTGCTATCTTCAACAAGTATGTGGACCCCCCACCACCCAAAACCCACCATTTTTGGTCCCTTTATTCAAACAATTTGTTCCATCTCCCCTTTTCTCGTGCAGACATCTTATCTATTCCCCATTCGGGTTGAAGTTAGCTATCAAAGTAAGCCCCACTTAAGGGAGTCATTAGTTTTGAGACCCCCTCCAATGAAGACAATTTTTTATTTTATAATGCATGCTTATCTGCAGAAGGGACCAGACAAATGGCCAAGGAGGCAGCCATGCTGATGGAGTGATATGGGGTGGGGCTGCTAGTTGGGGGTAAGGCAAACAGCCCAATTGCCTACACAGGGGTCCTCAAACTATGACCTGCGGGCCACATGCAAATACAAATATTGTATTTGTTCCCATTTTGTTTTTTTACTTCAAAATAAGTATGTGCAGTATGCATAGGAATTTGTTCATAGTTTTTTTTAAAACTATAGTCCGGCCCTCCAACGGTCTGAGGGACAGTGAACTGGCCCCCTGTTTAAAAAGTTTGAGGACCCCTGGCCTACAACATAAAGGCAGCAGCCTTCTCTCTACCCAGCCCAGGACATTATGTTCTCAATCACAAGACACTTATCTTGGTTGCATAAATACAGATTCTATTCTATGTTTTTGCATGACTGGTGAGTTAGCTGAATTCTCTAGAGAAAGTTGGACTGAGGAATTTAAACCTAGAATCAGTTTGTTAAAATGTTCAAAAGACCACAATTTGATTGAACTGACATCACTCCTGTTGCAAATATAAATTTTAGCTCAGGCAAAAACTAATTTTTCTCATTCACTGACTTTCAGTTAAAAGTATCGATAGTTTGCCTGGCTGGCGTGGCTCGGTGGTTGAGTGTCGACCTATAAACCAGAAGGTCATGGTTTGATTGCTGGTCAGGGCACATGCATGGACTGTGAGTTTGACCCAGTAGGGGACATGTAGGAGGCAGCCGATCAATGATTCTCTCTCACATCCATGTTTCTCTCTCCTTAAAATCAATAAAACCATTTTAAAAAAAAAAAGAACACCTGCATACATGTGGGTAATTTTTTAGAATGTATAGCTACCAAAAACCAAGAATATTTTTTTAAAATATATTTTTAATGATTTCAGAGAGGAAGAGAGAGAGGGAGAGAGATAGAAGCATCAATGATGAGAGCGAATCCTTGATTGGCTGCTTCTTGAATGCCCCTTACTGGGGATCGAGCCCGCAACCTGGGCATGTGCCCTGACTGGAATGGAACCCGGGACCCTTCAGTCCGCAGGCTGACGTTCTATCCACTGAGCCGGCTAGGGCCAAAAACCAAGAATATTAGATGAAACCTCTTCAAGAAAGTATCTCTGACAGAGGTGAAATCCTAATTACCAGATTTCCTCTCCAGGTCTCTCTCCATGATACCCTTGGTATTTGCTACAGATCTGGAGATATTAAGTTGGGTAAGCATTTGTTGGAAGAGGATTATCTTCTATAAAAATAAAAGCATAGCCCTAACCGGTTTGGCTCAGTGGATAGAGCGTCGGCCTGCGGACTGAAGGGTCCCAGGTTCGATTCTGGTCAAGGGCATGTGCCTTGGTTGTGGGGGGGCACATCCCCGGTTGAGGGTGTGCAGGAAGCAGCTGATCGATGTTTCTCTTTCATCAATGTTTCTAACGCTCTATCCCTCTTCCTTCCTCTCTGTAAAAAATCAATAAAATATATATTTTTAAAAAAAGAAAGAAAAAGAAAAGCATAATATGACCTTCTGGACAAAACTGGGGCTGCAAGGGAAGCTTGGGTCCCGGGTGCCTGCCGGCGGCCTGAGAGAAGCCCGTGTTCCGGGTGCCAGAGGGAAGCCGGTGCCGGCAGCTGGGGGAAGAAAGGCCTACTCTTGCATGAATTTTGTGCATCAGGCCTCTCGTTAACAATAAAATGTTATAAAGAAAGTAACCCATATTAAATTTTATCAGAAACATGATGTGGTCATAGAAAAGTTTATTGCCAAGAATCTTTGAGACATATCAGGCTTTGTCACTGCTGCATGACTCCAAAGATAAGCTCTGAAGGAACATCACCTTGCCATTAATTATGTGAACTGGTGTCACTCCAAAGCCCTTCCTTTCCAGCATTATCAGCACTTCAAGTAGTGTACCCTCTGTATCGATGATTAATTCTTTCTCCTACAGGATATCCCCAAAGCATGTATACACACTATAACAGTTGACAGTTCAACTGACATTTCTTTCTTTTCAGCCAGACTACGTTTTGAAAACAGAAAATTCATCCTAAAATGCTCCTGGGAGTTTGAAAATGCAGTTGAAGTCCAAACACTGCTTGTATAATTATTTTAACAGCTGATAACTCACTTAATTTTCACTCCTTTTCAGGTTTAACTGATTTGGAATAATGGGTGAAGCCAGACTAAGCTTTGAACAAAGAAAATTCATCCACTAGACTTTTTTTTTATGGGGATACATAAAAGATAAAGTTTGTGGTACAAAACCTGCAACAGTTGACAAATTGAGGGCACACAAATACCAAATGAAATTATTCTTTTTTTAAAAAAAAATATGTTTTTATTGACTTTTAGAGTGAGAGGCAGGGAGAGGGATAGAGATAGAAACATCAATGAGAAAGAAACATCATTGAAATGCTGCCTCCTGCACGCCCCCTACTGGGGACTGAGTACCTGACCTGGGAATCAAACTGGTGACTTCTTGGTTCAGGGGTTGACAATCACTCTCTGAGCCACAAAAGCCAGGCGAAATGATTCTTGATATTCGCGATTCCATTGCTTCGCGTTATCAGCAGTGCCAGGACCAGAAAGGTCATCAGTTTGAAAACAGGTGTTGACAACAAAAATTATTCATTCATGTAGATGCTTTTACATTTTAAAAATGAACTGTATGTTAATAAACACTGACTTTATAATCATTCAAAATGTGTATACATTCTTTGGGACACCCTATATTTCCAGCAGCTATAACAAACCCCTTCCTTACCATGTCTCCACTCATTCTCAGTCATGGCCTAATTCAGTGTTTCTCAAACTTGGGTCAGAAACCATCCAGGGTCATGAACTCAATTTAGTGAGCCACAGCTAAATGAAACCCAAAAAACAGATATCAGACAGCTTCACAGAGATCACGGTCATGTCACCTGCTATTACCTGTCACCATAGAAGCTAGAGCAGCATTCTGCTGTCCCTTCTTATGCTAATTATCAACTATTTTCTAAACTCCAAAACTAAAACGTATACCTTGTCTATGAAGCTGGAGCTGAGGCTCTGCATGGTGCCTTTCTCCATCGCTATTTGGCTTCCTGAAGTTTTACCAAGAAGGGCACTAGAGGGAGAATAAAAGGCAAAAGCAGAGGCGAAGGGACTTGTTACTACCTATTTGCCTGCTGTGACTTTCTGTAAATCCCCAGCAGTGGAGCCTTGCTCTGATGGTGAGGGTTGGTTAGTTACCACAAAGACCCAGAACCAGTTCCATCAAGCCCTGTCAAAGGTATCTGTACCGTAGGACAGGACGCCCTCCTGAGGACTGGATGTATAGAGCTATGCTCCAGTACCCTAGGCAGCCCACACCAGTCAGCCAGGGTCCCTCTCTGATGTTCCAGGCCATGCCCAAAGTGCCTTGATGCAAGCCCCAGGTATATGGCACCTCTCTCCGAGATCTGAGTCCCAGTTATGGTGGAACTTCTTCCAAGTCCCTAAGAAACCAGCACAAACTCAGCATTACCTTATAAGAGATACAGCTATCGGCTCCACGATGCTCCTTTTCTGAGTTCCTAAATTACCAGCATCACCTGGGAAATGCCCAATCTTCTACAGTCCAGGTCTAGATCTATGAGGCCCTTATGAGAGTTTCTACCTTATGATAACCCCAACCTCTTCCATTTGTTCCCCCATCCTTAGGGGTGGATCTCCTATGGCAACTCATACCTCAGTACACCCCAGTGTTGTTTCCTTTTTATCTATTCAGGTTTTAAGCACCTTTAAAAAATTTTCTTATATGAATTATGCTTGGATTTTTCTCTTTTCTGACTAGATCCTGATAGATGTAGAATTTGGTACCAAGAGTGCTGCCAAGACAGACAAAATGGGACTCTGGGCTTGGTTTGAGCATATCCACGGCTTTAACACATTGCTGAGCTCCTGTCCAATGGGGAATGGGCATGTAGTAACATCACAAATTACCACCCAATATGGATTGTGATGAAATGTCCTATTGAAGCAAGTGTGCGGGGGACCAAGCTGTGATGATGATTAAAAGTACCTCAAGGACTGAGGGGCAGGTTGGCCATATTGAATTCTACTGCAGAAGTTGCACAATGAAGTTCAAGGTTCTAAATTCTCAGCCCAGAGAGCTGAGAATGGTGGACCTAAAAGAATGTCTCATTTGTTTTCGACACAGGCCTACCTCATAGAAAATCAAATTTTAACTGTGGAGTTTCAGAACCACAATGTAAGTTGAATACATAGATTTGCCAAGATTTGAGTGGGAAGTTAGGACACTGAGAAGGGAAAAAACCTTGATACTTGCAAAGGGGCATTCCAGCTGGACTTGATTGCTTCTAAAGATCTAGAGCAGGGGTCCTCAAACTACGGCCCGCGGGCCACATGCAAATACAAATATTGTATTTGTTCCCGTTTTGTTTTTTTACTTCAAAATAAGATATGTGCAGTGTGCATAGGAATTTGTTCATAGTTTTTTTTAAAATTATAGTCCGGCCCTCCAACGGTCTGAGGGACAGTGAACTGGCCCCCTGTTTAAAAAGTTTGAGGACCCCTGGGTTAGGGGATTGACTTGAGCCACCATTGTCTCAACAGAACAATCGGTGCATAGCTTTTAGCCCTTGCTAAAGCCCAAGGTCTATCAGCCTTCTGTGTTCCCTGCTGCACTTTCATGATAGTGTAGACAATGCGTAGCTTCAAGCAATCCCCTTGTGCCCCCAACAACAGCCTGCACTTAGAGGGCTGCATCCACAGCATTTGTCTACAGCAGAAAAGGGGAACGTCCAGCCCGTGGGCCGTATAAGGCCCTTTAAATCATTTGGTCTGGCCCCTGCCAAGGCATTAGGGGTGAGTTAATTAAATGTTTGACCCAAGTATAGCAGGCTAATTTTTAAGCTGATAATTTTGTATGGCCCTCAAATGATGTTATAAATTGAAACCTTGGGTATACAATTCTTTTGGACCTCTCCTGGAAAGCCCTGTAGAATACACATCAGTGAATGTGACCTTCCCAACTGGTGCAAAGGAAGATCAAGGTGGTGCACTGAGGATTTCGATGTGCAGGATGAGATGACTTGTGGTGACAGTACCTACTATTATCTCAAAATGTCCAAAAGTCACCCTAGTTGGTTTGGCTCAGTGGATAGAGCGTCGGCCTGTGGACTGAAGGGTCCCGGGTTTGATTCGGGTCAAGGGCACATGTCCAGGTTGCAGGCTTGATCCCTAATAGGGGGCGTGCAGGAGGCAGTCCATCATTGACTCTCTCATCATTGATGTCTATCTCTCCTCTCCCTTCACCTCTGATATCAATAAAAATACATATGCATGAGGAGTTGTATCAATTCTTTAACACTCAACTGTGACTACAGATTAGAGAAATGTCATCAGAGAGGACTGTGCAATGATGAAGAGCACTGCCACTGTCGGTATGGGTGGGCTCCTTCCTACTGTGAGTTTACAGGCTATGGAGAAAGCTCAGACAGCAGCCCAGCTCCCAGGGGCAGTCTCCTTCCCTCACTATTAACAGAAATTCTTTGCACAATAATTTTCTATTCACACACTTTTTCCTTGCCTTAACATCTATGGTCCGTTTGTTTGTAATCCTCACTGGAGGATATGCCTCTCAACCCTGATTTTAGAGAGAGGGAAAAGGAGAGAGAAAGAGAGAGACAGAAACAGAGACCCAGCCAGAGAGAGAGAGAGAAACATCAATTGGTTGCTTCCTGTATGCCCCCCACTAGGGATCAAAGTCGCAGTCTAGGTATGTGCCCTGACTAGGAATCAAACTGGCA